>NW_019416406.1:247323-344263 GCF_000390285.2 Anoplophora glabripennis | reverse complement strand
ATATAAAATCACAAATATAAGGATTTTTCTCTTTCTGTACCTAACAATCCAATTTATGCTTCTTATTATTCTAAAATTTCGTATAGCAAAAGTAAAATCCCGAGTGGGATTAGTTTCTCCTGGAAAGTTTTACGCAATGGATACCACAATAAATAATCCACAGTAAGTGCACCTATATAAGATTTGTTCTGATTAAATATTTACCTCATTATCAACTTTATAAATTTCACTAATTTCATATGCATCGCTAACAGCGATTGGGAATCGGAACAATCTAATTCCTGACAATGTTTTTCAGTACAATAACAGAACCAGTCACAATATGTAATTAAAATCTTAACAGAGGATTATTTTTTAAATTTTGTATTAATATAGAATAATTAGTTGATTATTCTAACAAGATCAGTGAAAGGGGTAATCCGATTACAATTCCGCGACGCACTGAGGTCTTGAAGGAAGGAAATCAGTATTATGTATATAACGATAAACTCTTATGGCTGATTCATCTCGCCAAAATAAACAAAATAAGTGTAACGATTTTTCCTACGATTGTTAAGGGTTCTACAATCCCCGAAAGATTTTGTTACTTTTGTCATTTTCATTATTCACTGCCATCAAATGATTCTTATTGAAACGTTCTATATAAATTTAGTTCTATGTACTTGTAATTAACAAAATATGTGTATAATAATTAATCGTTTAATTAGGCAGTAAAGTACAAGATGAGGCGTAGTCGAGTCTATTAAAGCAGTCAAGGCATTAAATCTACTTTACTGTCAAGTTAAACACATCATTTTTTCGCCTATCAATTTTAATTGTGTCATAACAGCAAACAAAGCTATTTATTTTATATTATTAAAATTGTATGATACTTCTTTCAGGAATAATAATAATTTCATCAGTTCGTCTGTGGTTGCAATTAGACGAGCGTTAAGTAAATAACTAGGTACATAGTAATCACTATACTACTGCTATTTAAATCTATAAAAATAACTAATTTTATTTGAGACGGAAGAATTCACATTAACTCCGCCAGAAAATAGAGTGTAATTTATTACCTGAAAAATCGAAGAAGATATATCAGCGAACATACAAAAAATTTATTGATTACCGGGCTAAGAATAACATTATGTTTTTTAGAAAATGTACTATTGGTCCTATATTTTTCTCAATTAAGCAAAGGTATGAAATCTATGGTCAATATATGCGATGCTCAATGCTACTTTGAATGTCTACAACATCGATGTTGGAAAGTATCTAAAATTAAAAGCATTCTTGAAACGGCAATCGGATGGTGCTAAAAAATCAGACGTTTTAGAAAATGAACAAAATAAAAAATTTCTAATTGATGCCCCCGATAATACGTATTTAGAAACAATGGTAATTATAAACAAAATATTTTTGTAAACGAAGAGAATACTGACTATTATTATCTTAGATGGCAATGAATGTTGCCATATCTGGGGCATGTCGATGAGATGAATTATTTCAAATAAAAAATTGGAGATATTGAAGATATGGGAAATAGACTGATGATCAATTACAAAAACAAAGAAAATAGATCCTTTATTGCAAACAACTACAGCAATAACGGATTTTTTAAAAAATATTTAAATGGTAAAGCATATAACCAATTAATAGGAATTCATACATTTCTCAAATTGAAGAATGGATACAAATATACCGTACATTGTTTCCGTAGAACTTAGCTACACTATTAATAAATTCAAAAGCTGATATCAAAATGTGGTGCATTAAAGCATTGTGGAAGGAAATTTTCAACGGTAGCTGAAGCCCATCATTGAGGGGTCCATAACTCGTAAATCAATTGTTAACAAAAAAAATTCCCTACAAAATACATTTTAAATAATTCAACCACTTGGAGGATTCAATAGTTCATAAACCATCTACTAGTGAAAACAGTTTCAAAACAAACCGGACAAGTGATATCCCTTACAACCTGTTCTAATTTCACTATAAATGTTTACAATAAATAAAATTACTTTCGTTAAAGAAGAAATTTTAATTAGCGGCAATAAAAATGATTCTAATGCCTAGGCAGTAAATGTAACATTTTAGTATATACCTGATAGCTGTTACTAAAACTACGCCTTTATGGCGATCTGCGAAAAAACTAATTTTACGAAATCTCATTTTTTTAATGTTCTTAAATTATTTAAAAGATAATAATTTGTGAGTTCGCATTTCTAGTATCCAGTAGCCACTAGACACATCTAGTTCATGGTTTCGATATCCATACACAATTGTAACTATTTTCATTGTTATGGCATGACACAATTGTTAGCATAAATGTAATAATAGTTTTTAATCCTGATTTTTTCAGTAAATACGTGGTTATTCAGTTTAATGTTTATTATGCCAATTATTGACTATATACTTAAGGAATTTATTTTATAAATATTTTATATCAATAATTGAGTTTCAATTATGGGAACAACCTTTCAGGAATATTTCAGAAACTGTCAACTGAATTTAAAAAAACTTGAGCAGAAGTAGAGTTGTTTCAAAATCTTATGAGCTTTGACCTTCATATGCGCATAAACATAATTCCGACCGTCACCTACGTCTTAAAAACATTACATCCATTATTCACAGTCTATCTTGAGCTCTCCAATTACAAATATTATAATAAAATGCCCTATTCTTTATTATTTTAATTTAAGTAATGAAAAAAATATATAACGAACGTTCGCCAGTTGACTTTATTGATGCCCGAGCGCCATAGTTCATTTCTGGTTGTAATGAGGCACGTAGTCTAATTCTGAGTCAATGTTTTCACAACGTGCTTATTAGAAGAATTATATGGATACGCCACGCCTTTGGCGCATTTTGCGGCTCATGAGATTTTGAAACTACTCTAACTATATTTCTGCTTGACAATTTTATTGATGTGAAAAATATTTCAGATAAAAGTCTATCTAAAATTATATCTAAAGAGTTATATTTAGAAGGTTAATCTTGTTAAAAAACAATAAACAAAATTGTAAGTACCTGACGATTGATTACACAAAGTAAGCGAACAGAAAAAATGGTATAAAATTTAATTGTTTTTTTTTTCGTTTCGAGGATCATGTTTTGCATAGCGACGTCATCTACAAATACGAAAACTAAGAGATAATTGTATGTATGCCTTTTCTCCTTTCCTCCGCCTATGAATAGTAATTTTAGTTTCTAAGGAAACTCAGAGCGAATGTAAAATAAAAAATTTTGTCAACTAATATTGCTAACAATAAAGAACTCTACTGTCTAATTGAATAATTTATCGTTCTTACATTATTTCATAAATTATATTTCCATTACTGCTAATACGAAGAGCAAACAAAAGGAAAATTTCCTCGGGCAGTAGTAATGTATCTGCTTTTTTAATTTGTTTGAATTAATTATAGATTCCGCGCGGTAAGTTTTGTAGAAAATCTGTTTCCGTTTTTAACCGAGCGGATTTAACGCAGCTCTCAATGAATTCCATCCACGTCGCGTAAAAAGGGAAGAAAAAGTTCACGAGTTCGTGTGTAGTTACGTCTGCACTGAATCTACATGTTGAATGAAAAGAAGGAAAAATAATTGCAAAATCTTCCGATCAGGTTTCCTGGCACTTTCCGAGGCTTAGCGGCTGAATTTTTAATCAGTTTCTCAAACACGGAGCGCTTTAGGTAGCTGTGTATAATGTCGCGGATGTTTTTATCCCTTTATTTTTAAAGCTCAGCTCTTCAATTTTTAGGTTTATTTAATTTAAGTATTGCGGATTATACCTTATTATATGAACTGTAAATCATGCTTATGAATTTTTAATTACTTTTTAGAAATATTATATTTTTCCCTTTACTTATCATTCAAGCTTATTGAAGAATAAAATTCAGTCAATATATATTATTATCGAAAAAACGTAACAATTTTCTAATCGAGTCTGCATTAAGAAATATATACAAGGTGACCCGAACTTCGGACCCGATGTACGTGATAGAACTTTTAAAAATATACATACAAGTTTGGTTGGTCACCACGCTCAACCGATCTGATACCCGTTGATTTATCAATTGGGGATTGGATGGAACAAATAGTGTATGACATTCCCGTTACTACACAGGCAGATACTGTAAACAGTTTCCTTTTTTATTTTCTTGTTAAAAAGATTGCAAACGAAACGAAAATACCGAACCAAATTGGATGCAAAAAAGGAAATAAAATTTACCGTTAAATACTAAAAAAAGTTCAGGAGACCATTTTTACTCCATTTTAAAAGCTAAGCTAGCTAGCTAAGCTAAGAAAATTGCTAAATGTTTTTACCTGGTACAGGGGCGTACTAATTTTTTAAAATTAATTTAAGCCGTAATATCTATGTCACTGGTTGTTTATGGACTTGATGTTGTCCCGTGTTATGGCGGCCCTTCCAGGTACAATGTGTACCTTTCTTTTGAATTGCAGTTCGGAGAATATAATAAATAATATGTATTTTGTTGCAACTTTAATACCCTGTATTTTTGAAGAAGTGTTCATATGGAAAAGTTTATTTATTTTTAAATGTTTTATCACGTCGGACGTTAAATGTGACTCACTCTGTATATGAGGTAATTATTGCACTACTAGCAAACGTAGTAACAAGTGAGAAATTGAAATCGAACATTTACCTTTAGACCCTAAGAAAAATATAAAACAATGTACAAGTAGGTACATTCAACTCTCTTTGACAATGGAAAGTTGAGTACAATGAAAAACATTGAAGAAGCGGACAAACTAACAAAATGTCCAATGGAAACCAAATGCAAAACAGCCAGTGATTTGAATATTTGACAAAAATAGATTAGTATAAACGTGAGAGGAGAACTATTATACCTGTACTTAGACGAAATATGATATAAAACAATAGCAATATCAAATAAAGGAAAAATAATAACAAAAATACATGCTAAATATGAAGATAATTAAATGCCTTATACAAATTTATTGATAATGTTAGTTCAAAACAACCTCTCAATAAATATAACGACATTCTTGAAATACAATTTGTTTTAAGATCCAGTGGAAACTAAACGTAGATAATTTTTCTCTTATATCTATGAATCTTTACACGAGATGCTATATAGTATAGAGTGCTTCTGAAATAAATTCTTTGAAAATAGTGATGGAGGGCATGAAAATGAGCAACTGATGGTTTATCTAGATGCTTCTATTTCCGAGAAAATTAATTAAGAAAATGTATCATCAATGTAAGCCGATCCTGTGCATCTTGTGCATGTGTACTACGGCAACAATTATTACACCCCTATCATCTATAAAGAGTCCACATCGTTTCGACATCAAATACCTAACACAAAATCCGGATTTTACAAGCAAGGTGTTTTTTATGTTGTTTTACTAGAAACTGCATACTAAATATTACAAACATACTACAACATTCACTATTGGTCTGATACAAATCCTCACGTTGTACATAGATGTACGATTCCAGCAACGGTTTTCAGTAAATGTGTGGTGCGTTGGTAACAGAATTTTGACCGAATTATGTTTATTAGCACGTGGAAACAACTTCGAATAATTTTTGTAGAGCATATCGTCTGTTGATAAGCAATTCGTTTAATTTTTATGTTACTTTTGGACGAGATTTGAATAAATTTCAGCATTTTCGAACACAAAATTTGAACCGTCAAAACTGCCATTAGCGCTTTCGCAATGTAGCGAGCGGCAACTTCGATATCAAAGGTACAGCTGGCTACCATACCAGGAACGGCTTTAAATTTCATTAAACCTTCATGTAATTTTTTTTAATTTAAAAAGTAATGTTTTAGTTAGACCATCAGTTCCCTAATAAAAGTTGCTTATTTTCGTGCCCTCTAACGCCCTTTTCAAGGAACACACTTATTTCAGAAACACCCTTTATACGCAGTTAGGGTTTGCAATCCCGCAGTCTTTTTTTTCCAGCTGGAAATTTGCGGTAAATTCGCCTTTACAGCGGGATCCCGCTGTAATTCCCGCGAGAGATTTAAAAATATATTTATATATGAAAATAATAATGCTATTATTGTGGAATGTTTATATTTAACCAAATGAAATATAAATAATTCTTGGTATTTAAAAATCAACAGATAAGCATATATTAAAAACTATGTTTATTAACTAAGAATCAACAGAAATCAACACATGAATAATATATTACTTTTTTATTTTTACAGAGATATTATTATGTCTCTAGTTACTTAACGTACTTGTTGCTGTTAAATTACTAAATTTATAAACATCTAGGTTAGGTTAGTAATTTAATCGTAGTAACAATTTCTAAAAAAATATTTGCTAGATACATCGATAATATACTTCGGAATATGACAGTTTAGAGAAAATTGCAAAGAGATATTAGGCATACTTCATTTGGCTGTCATTCATTTACTAATTAAGGTAATAACTTGATTTTTTTCGGTAATGGCAAACGAAAAACAAATATTTTTTAATGTATTTGAAGGATGTTAGAAAACATTGCAATTTCAATGAAAACAGTGTCGAAAATGTTGTTTTGTCTTAATAAATTTAAGATTTTGCTAGGTAAAAATGCTGCATGTGCAGTATGTGCTACATTTTCAACAGAAATTAATAGAAGAACCAGAACATGTACATCCTATACATGATATTTTGGATGTTCTTACAGGGTATTTTACTAATTTTTAATATATTGTGTTGCAAATAATATTTAATTGTTGTTTAATTTAAAACAATGCAATGTTAACACATACGAATTTAATTTGTTAAAAACATCGTATTTCAACGCTTCTGCTAGAGAAGAAAGCCGTATGTGGTCACATGCGGCGTTTATACTATGTACCTCTTAATGAAATACATGTACATAAGTCTGCTATGTGACAAAATTAATACCTAATAAAAATTTAAAATGTACAAATTTTTAAATTTAAAGAAACAAAAACGATATTTTTGATATTTATAGATGGGGTATAATGCGATATAGATTTCAAATATGTAATTTTCTCAATTTGTCACAAAACTGCATATACGGTCTTTTTCCGAAGTAGGGCAGTATAGTATAATTAAAGTAACATACAAGAAGACAAAACTGTTAGTTACATATAAAATTTCACTTTGTAAACACTTTTTTTCTCGAAAATAAACAAACGAATCAAGGAATTTGTTTGAATGATGCAAAGATCTGCCGATTTTAATCCTTTCCTTCGCTCGATTGATCGATGCTATCACAGGGAAACGGGATGCGCACGCAAACCAAACGGGGCGCTCGCGCACGCCATGCGCTATGTCGCTAAACGGACGTGTTCTATTAAAAAATTTCCCGCGCGGGAATTACCGCACAAATGCGGGAATTCCGCAGGTCTCATTGACATGCGGGAAATTGCTGGAATGCTGTAACGCGGAATGCGGGATTGCAAACCCTATACGCAGTACATTTGAAGTAAATCGTCTTAGACAAAAACTGCTTCCTTGAAATACTACTATATAAACGATATTAATAATAATTTAAACAATACTATTATTTCTTTTTTGTTAAAAGTTGCTTATCTTATCAATACACTCTTGTATATAGGGTAGATAGGTTGTTGCCAAATATTTCTCCTTTTCTTTGTCCATAGATATTTTATTCTGGTGGCAATATTTTTGTTATTGTGTCCAAAGAACTAATTGTAGGTGATGATCTAGTTCCTCGTTTAAGTTTTCACAATTACCGCATGCTCGACGAACTAATGTGCAGATGATACCTTGTTTCTAGGCCGGATGGTACAGTTTGGAATTTCATAGGCCAGTAAGTTCGAGCAGTGTATCAGAACGTCATGAATCAATTAGACTAATGCACGTAGCAAATATTAATATCGACCAGAGTACTTAATCTCCAGTTTCACAGTTTCTTCTGAACGAGAAAACACATCAAATAGTCTAAACCGACGATTTGGCAACCAGTTCCAATATTATTCAACCATCTTTCATACTGCCAAAAAATATATAAATGAAACTATATGTCTATTTTACGTACCAGTTGTTCTCTCTTCTTTCTTCCTATCAAGTTATATCAAAAACTGAATCAAAATGTGGTAATCGCGTTCTGTGCATTCTAGTACATCAAAATTACTTCGTGAAATATGTGTACCTAATTAAAAAAAATTTCAACGGCTCTGCTTCAGTTCACATGAAGATATTTACAAACACCAAGTGCAATACAATTTAATTTATTCCCTTGGCATATGTCCCGTCTATAAATTAAATTCATAAGCATCTCTTAAGCTACAGGAATAAAAATAATCTTTGTTTATCTTATGTTTGTAAAAAGGATTTGGCGGTCAGATAAATCTACTTTCGGAATGTTAATACAATTTACACAGTTAGTAAAGCTGTTAAAGATACAGTTTTTCTTTGTCCGATGTAGTATGAGAAATATAACAAATATATCAGTGTTCAAAAATGTATACTAAATAAGGCCACATTTCTGATAAAGCCATGCGCAATTTTGAAACGGTTAATACAAATGTATACAGCATTATTAAACATTTAATAGACGTAATATTCCCACCGAGAAACAACTCACATTTTTCAAAAACAGAGAATATCGGATTATGTATAAATATTAAGAAAGGTGGCTTAAAAATGTGTTCGTTATGAATGTAAAAGTATCTATTGATTTCAGGTTTATTTATAACTTTTTCTAAGCAATTTTGTAAATATGTAGCAGATTTTGTTATTTTTCAAAATAAATATCCTACTAGTTTCAATAACTTTAATGTTTAATTGTTTGTTTCCTTAATAATGTATTTGTAAAGCTGAACATCCACCATAGAATCGCCATTACAATAAAATCCCTGGGTTATTTTGGTTTTCCTTCTACATTTTTTATCTTGTCATAACATTTATCTTCAATTTCTTCATATCTGAACACAAGAAAGTGATACATTAAACAACATTCATCTTTAACGTTCTAAATATTAAAATTTTACATTCTTTAAAATACTACACTTTAACTCTTCTGTTTTTAAACTCGGAAATAAATGTCAAAAACGAATGTTGCACACAAAGTGTTTTTAAAAAGCGTGACAAACCAAACTTGATGATTTTTTGAAGGCATTACTCTGTTTGTTATATTTTATCATATGAGTTGATGATTCTGGTCTACATTTTACGAAAAGAAAGGTATAACCGTTAGAACATGTCATAAGAATAATGTGTTAGGACTTGATGGTCAATCAATCGAGGAGTCTGTCTAAAGACCTAACCCTTGTGTTATTGTAATCCCGAAAGGCGTGCTTTAAAGCATAATATACATTCAATTTATCATGCCTTTTAATCTATACATAATTCAATATCATAAGAAAAAAGTTGAATTCACAGCTGCAAGTTTTTTATTTAACTTCCTTTTTTTAGAAATTAACATTAGTTACATTTATAACTAGTACCTAACCCGATCCTGAAATACTTAAATTTCATAACACAATACTAACTGTAAAGATAGAAATTTAATTTTATTTGTGATCCACTTTCGTTACTGGATCAATGAATTTCTTGTATACTTCCAAGGTCTGTACTACTCACAATCAAATTCAATGAATTTCGTAAGTCACAGTATAATATGTTGATCGCATATAGATCCGTATACGATTGTATGAGATACATTTATTAAAAACTTATTATAAATTTACCTTTTCGATCTCGTGTTCGACTTCTAACGGCAGCAGGGAAAGGCAGCTGGGGGTGGTCCATCGTGGTGGAGCCCGACATCCCGGAGTGGGCGTCCCGGAAATCTCCGGTCTCTGCCCAAACTGCAATACAATGCCAAGTTGCTCGTCGTTTTTTCAACAAACTTATCTTTAACATTCAACTAACGTAACAATCAAAAAATAAATACACAGCCTTTCCATGCCACATTAGAATTCTTAACGAAAAAATTGCCAAATTATTTTAAAGAGTGCGCGGTAAAATAACTAACAACTCCTGTACTGTACTAAACATTCCCTTATACAGTATGGTGCAAATGAAAGGAACAAATTCATTATTTTGAAAATCGGTGACGTTGGACAAAAATTCTTAAACAGGTCAATTTTTATTTCCAAAAGTGCGTTCTGCATATGATGTCAACTGTGTAACACTGATGACGTCATCAATGTTTTTTTAAATACAAATGTAGGTCATGCGATAACTGTTTTCAAAGATCTTGTAATTCTCTGTCCAACCATATCAATAAGTTTAAGTATTTTTGTATAGTGGCAAAGAAAAAAATCTAAAATTACAATTAATTAACAAATTACTTCAATAGTATAACTGTAAACTGTCTTTCTTATGTGACTGTTTAAGTTTCCCGGTAAACACATTATTATATTATAAATCCGAGATATGCGTGTGCCCCTGCCTCAGAATGCTTTTCAGGTTCACGTCACGTTAGTATACTGTTGATTTGTTGTGCCGCTGCTCAGTTCTGACAACCTTAATTATAAGTTTATTACTAGATTTTTTGCCTTGTCAAAAATGTCAATGTTTTATCAATAAGGTTTATGTCAAGTAGTTAATGCTCGTATACTAGAAATAAATATTTAAAAGAGTTTTTTGTCAACATGTGGAGACAACACCAGTACTAAGAAAAAAGTTTGTACTATATTTAATAATAAGTACCCCAACCGAGAAACAATTTTTCAATCCACTTCACGGAAACGGTTTATGTAAAAGACCTTCCTAAAGATAGCAGAAAACAAGTACCCAACAATAAGAAACTAGATGTTCTACTAATATTAAAAAAAAATCATTTTACCAGTTCATGGCAAGTAGCAGTTGATAATAACATGGATCATTAATTCAAGAGCTGAATTATGTAAAATCTTAATGGAGAAAATCCCATGTTTCTAAAAAACTCCTTTTTTTCTGAGGATTCCTCCTAAATGGTGGCATATACCATCAAACTTGTTGATATTAGACAACATAAAATCCCATAGATCTGACTGTCAAATCGATGGAAAATTCATATTGGATGCAGCAATATTACACTCAGATAGAGCGCCGAAACAATACTTTTTCGAAGGAACCTTAACAAGTCTACCATATTTATGATTTGGCTTCAGCAGGATGGCTCACCCCCACTCTATGCTGTGTTGGTAAGGAACTACTTGGACGTCTTTCGAAATAGGTGGATAGGAGGAATTGAATGGCCACCTAGATCTTCAAATTTAAGTTCTCTAGGTTTCTTTAATGGGGATACTTAAACAGCAAACTATATCAAAATAGATCACTACTAGATACATTTAAAGAATGCATGCGGACAGAGATGGAACAAATAACTCCATATTATAGACAAAGTTTGAGAAAAGTTCACGCTTCTCTCTGTATCACTTTCTCATTGAGAGTCGTCAATTCGATAATCTATTGTAACTTGAGTTGTTAAAAATACATTTTTTGTTATTATTTCACAATTTTTTCATTGTCACTATACAAAATTATGTTACTGAAACTTACTGATATGGTTGAATAGGGAATTACAATACCTTTCAAAAGAACTATGGCATGACCTACATGTGTATTTAAAAAACAACGGTGAGATCATCATTATCACACAGATGACGTCACATGTAAAATATCTTGCAGAACGCACTTTTAAAAATAGAAATTGAGACCTGTTTCGAGATTTTCGTCGAAAGTCACCAATTTACGAAATAATAATATATATTCCTTTCATTTGCCCCATATTGTATATAAATTGTATTTTATATGAAGCGATGAAGCGTATTCAATATACTAATAAACTGTATTATAATAATATTAAAATAAAAGGAAGTTAGTAAAACTATTAAATGATGTATTGTTAATACCAAAAATATTTGCGCACTTCTATTTATTTTTCCCTATACCTATGTAATTTTCTTTCATGCCAATATCTTGATTTTTTTATTAAGACCACTCCTCAGTTTGTCTTCATATTTAAATCTCTGAATAACGTAATAATGTTTGAATAAGTTATAATCAGTGCTGTCATTAGATGGGTACGAAGAAAAAGAGTTCTATTCAAAATCCGGCAATAATTTGAATGATACAATGACACTGGGATATACGGAAGTAATACGTCTTTGGGTTTTTAACAGCATGTCCAAGTTTGATTTGTGGGAAAAATCTATTGTAAGCGTTATTTATAGTTTACCAACACACTAATATTATATCTAATACCAAAAAAATAGCCATCAACTAGGATTTAATTAAAAGAAGCAGTACACAAGCGCGATGCTGCTTCTTTGCCATAGTTGGCGGGAATTTTAAAACGGACCTTACTTTGAAAAACGTATCTCGTACGTTCTAATTATGTCACCAATAAACAATGCAAAAAAACTAACACGTTACTGTAATATTTACATTTATTTATTCATTTTATATTTGCTGTCTCTGTTTATTAATAAAAGCAATATTATTTTTATTTATTCGTTATAAATATAATGTTAAAAAAAGTTAAAGTTTAATAAAGTTATGTGTAATTATAAAAAAGTTTTTTTAAATGTCGGCTGATTGGAGTTCAAGCCAAGTTTACGAACACTGCTCTTCGCTTTGTGATATAAAAATTTATGTTGTTTAAACTATAGCCGGTTACTCAAATTTTCTTGCGGAATATTAACCTTAAATGTATGAGAGATACAACTAAAAAAAACTTTATGATCTGATTGTGAAATCATCAAAATTTTTATTTGTTTATTTAAAAGTTAATTAAAAATATGATAATAAATAAGTTAACTTTAATTTTTTATTTTTTATATAAAATACAAATATTACATCTTGAAAATTTCATTAAGGTATCTGTAATGGTTTTTACACAATTATTTTTTTAATTTAAAGTCACGAAAATGTTTTTTGCAAAAAAAAATGTTGATCAGAAGAAAATTTTTAAAAATGGTTTTAGGGCATTACTGGTGGTAATGACTACTTTTGATTAAAATATATGAACTCAAATTCCATAATCAAATGGAAAATGGATCTCTATTTGACTCATATGTCAACAAGAACTTGTTCAAGAATAGAACTTTGTATAGAATGTTCTTACAAAGTGTGAGAAAATAATCTTTAATATAATTTTTAGTGCTTTTACAGTGATACAGAGCCTTCATAAATGTTTACAAGCCACGTGACCGCCTAGTTTAGGCAACCAAAATTGCAGAGCTGGTACTGGTAACGAAACTATTAATGGTTCCTTTACACTGATCAATGACAAACCGTTACATACACAAATTGACGAAATTTGAGGAAAATTAAAGTCCGACATGGACCTAAATGGTCGTGTGAAACGTCAAACTTGTGGGTATTGGGCAACTGAAGATCCACATTGGGTGCAATAATATCACACTCACAAAGAACCCAGAGAAAGTAAAGGGCCGGAATAATAGACAATGGGATCACATGATCATACTTTTTCGAAGGAACTCTAACAGATCCTCGATATATACAATTTCTGCATGACGATTAGCTCCCCAAACTGAATCAGCTGTGTTCAAACATAAATAAATTTTATCAAACTCGTGGTGACGCCAAAATGACGTCTTCGAACTATCTTGATCAATCAAATTTGACGAAAATTTACGAAATTTGGGGAAAATCAAAGTCTGACATGGATCTAAGTTTAAAATTCTTATTAAACTCGTTACACATGACACGTGACTAATTCGATGTGTGCCAAGTTAATGACTCTATGTCTAACGTTTTATTATTTCTCTCGAAATTAGTATTTGAATGCAAAATATTTATTACACGTCGATAAGGTAACATAAAAGTAATAAAACAATAAGATATATTTTACTTTGTTTGTACGTTGATAGCATGTACTATTTTCCAATAAGTAAATACTCATAAAAAGTTATAGCGCCGAAAACACCTCGATATTCCTGCAACTACCACAGTTACGAAATATCCATGAAGCACAAATTTGTATAATATCACCATAACTTAATGGAAAATGTTACAAAACACGTGTGTAAGAATATTTTGTATTCATTTTTATAGAGTGGACAACAATATCGAAGATAAGCAAAGAATTGAAGTCCCTCCTTAGCCTAGAAATGCACTTAAAAGGAACGTAAAAATCAATGAACTGTTATGTACTTCGACAGTTGGGCAGTGGTCAATTTATACCAGATCAAATCTAAACCAGTTTGAGGTTACTTGAATGTCTTTTAAAAACTAGGATGTTGAAACCGATGTGACCGTAGCTTTAATATAGACTGTGTCGTATGAAAGACTCCTAGCGAACTTTTAACTATCGGTATATCACAATCCTTCGGCATCACGACCGACAGCCAGAGATAGCCAGAAGCGAAGTAAAAAGAGAAGGCGCTTGAGAAATCACTTCACATGTAAGTACTATAGCTCAGAGAGGCCAATGTAACGCCGTTTACCAACTACAATGGATTCAAAACACCAACGATATCCAACAAGGCTAAAATCTATAGAGTAACCAAACCGGGTTTTTGAATGTCTACCCATAAAATTAACAATTTATTAACCAGGATATAGTTTCTAGCCAAAGTGAAACAGCTTCATAGCAGATATTGCATTTCACATAGTCAGTTCCATACGTTATATAACGAGCGTTCAAATAAAAACGTGGTCGAAGTTGGCTCTGACACATTGGACGTACGGAGTAGCTTATAGCGACCAACTTAACCTCATTTCTCAACAAGCTGTATAGCAGCTGTCAGTTTCAATAACGTTAATGACTATATAACTTTATTTTAAAGAATAATCGTGATAACAATAACAAACAATTAAAGGAGCTGCGGAAAGTGTCCCCCTCCTTGTTATAACAATAAATTAAAGCAGCTGCTGAAAGTGTCCCCCTCCTTGTTCCAAGCACTTTTCACACCTGTTCCTCAAAGACTTAAAGACATTTTCTAAGATGCTCGGGCTATTATTAATTTCACGAATCTTGTCTATAAATCGAGCCTGCAGATGGTTTGAATCAGGAATAGGCAGTTCAAAAATAGTGTTTTTAAGGTAAGGCCACAAAAAGAAATCACACGGCGCAATATCACATGACCTCGGTGGAAATTCATGTTCAGCATTGAGACTTATTAGTCGATTTTGGAAAACTTCCCTCAACATATTCATCGTCTCGCCTGCCGTATGTGCCCTTGCGCCATCTTGTTGAAAGTAAAAGTTTGTAATTTCGTTTTCTTCCAGCTGGTTAACAAAAGGAGCGATAATTTCTTCTCTATACCTTTGCGCAGTAAGAGTACCATTAAAAAAAATAGGTCCATAAATCCTCCTTCGATTGAGAGCACACCAAACTCCAATTTTTTGAGCGTGTAGAGGGCCCTCGACAAAAAAGTTATCTGGTTTTTCAGAAGACCACATTCTCATATTCTGTGAGTTTACGTAACCACTTAAATGAAACCAGGCTTCATCAGAAAAAAAGGTGATATTATGAAGTTCACCGTAGTTGTTTAAAAACCATTCACAAAATACAGCCCGTCGCGGAAAATCAACTTCATGAAGTTCTTGCTGACAAGTTAAACGATAGGAGAACAAACGCAAATCTTTTTTTAACACTGTGTGGCAGGTACCGACTGATACTCCCACCATTTGTGATAAAACACGTACAGAAGTTCTTGGCGCATTTTCCATTATTTGTTGGACATTTTCTTTTAATTCTTCAGTCCGCTTTTTAGGTCGGCCGCTTCCTTCTTTTCTTGTTACACTGCCCGTTTCACGAAAAACATTAACACAACGCTGAACTGCACTTTGAAAAATTTTGTACTCAACAACGCCGGGAAATTGATTTTGAAATTCTATGAAACATTCCTCAATAGAATACTTCCATATTCCATCAATCTTGCGTCCATTTCTAAAGTAGGACTCTATGATAAACACTTTTTGTTCTTGAGAAAACACCATTTTAAACGCTTTTTAAAACGAAAATATTCAAATTGATAGCGGCGATATAGCGCTTTGACAGATGACGTTTAAGTTCATTTGCTATACGCTACGCCCTACGTCCAAATTTTCAGAACCAACTTGACCACGTTTTTATTTGAACGCTCGTTATTAATATATCATTTTGTATCTATATTCGATCATTAAACATTTATTCGACTTTGCCTATTTATTTGTGTTCTTTACGTGCTTCGACTTTTTATCTAGTTTTGTGCTAATAGAAATTGGTCAGACATTTACTTTCGCTCTGATACTAATTAATATATGTTTGTTCAGTGAACTAAAAGACGTTGAAAAGACACAAAAACCTTATAGTGCAGATTACAATATTCTAATTGCTCTAACTGTGGTAAAAAATTCTAAACGTTCAAAGTATCTAACAATTAATGGCCTACCAAATAAGAGTTTCCGTACTTTTAGTGATATTAAATTGTTATCTTAGAAGCTACAATGTATATGAGAGCCAAGAGTAAGACAATTTAATAAATATACCTACTTACCCACTGGCATGAAACAGTTATATCTCATTTGACTTCTTATAAAGCTTTCAAATATGTTTTTTGGGTACATCAGAAGCAGCATTTTCGTTAATCATATCCACGCATAATTTTTTTTTACTTTTAAAAAATGATGGGAAAGTTTGTTTGTTCCATTTCTGAAGTCAATTCATTGGATTTATACTCGTAATAGGTAAGAAATAACAATCTATGAATAACACAGGCCGACAAGATTTTGAACCCAACAACACGAATATACTTTTCCAAAGGATTCTGGTGCGCTGAATTCGAATCCAAGGTCCAAATTTCTCAAATTAGTTCTGATTTTCAAGATATCCTAACCTAAAAGTGCCACAATCGCGATTTTTTAACGTATTTGAGGGTATATTACACGGAAAGGTAAATTTTTTGCTGAAACCATTAATGGGGTCTTAAAACACTATACTTACTTTTTAAAACGTATATTTGGATTTACCCCGATATTATTTTTCTTCTTTGGGAAATCGCATATTTGACTTATTTCTCGATTTTTAGAGTTTATGGGTTAAGGGTTTATGGGCCTCTTAGGGTTTTTGGGCTTAGGATTTATGAGTTCGGGATTGATCGTATTAGCCTCTCTTGTATTTTATAGATTGATATAATGCTTAAAATGCTACGTATCGCATTTTTAGACATTTTTTTAAATTTATTGCAAAATTTGACGTGATAGGGAATTTTGGAGTTCAGATTTATGATCAGTGATTCCAAAAACATGTCAGATCTATACTTCCGGGTGCCGATGAATTTAAGTTTGTGGCGTTGTGTTGTCAGAATATTCAAAAATCGAGAAATAAGTCAAACTACTAAATTTCAACATGCGATTTCTCAGACGAAAAATAATATCGGGATAAATCCAAGTGCGTTTTAAAGAGTAAAAATACTACTTTAAGACCCCATTAATGGTTTTAGCAAAAAAATTAGAATATACAATGTAACGTAACCTCAAATATGTCAAAATATCGCGATATAGACACTTTTAGGTTAGGATATCTCGAAAACCAGAGCCAATTATGAAATCTGAACCTTGAATTCGAATTCAGCGCACCAAAATTCCTCGAAAAAGAACATTCTGGTTTCTGGGTTAGAGGGCCGGCCAAATTTTGTCGACCTCTGTAATCATTTTGTCAGGTACTATAAAAGCTAAGCCCATGTCGCCACTAGGCAAAATAATTTCTTAAGATATTGCGGGAAATAACTACTCTGCAAAATTAAATCTAGTAAACATCTGTGTGACAGTGAGAATATAAGTCCGCAGTGTAATTGTTGCTCGCAATGTCATCAATTTACACACTATTTGGTGTTGTATTAAATTTTCATATTTTTTTGAATATATCGAATCATATCCCATTTACAATTTTTTACTGATTCCTCAATATCCCTTCTATATTCACTTATACATACAATCATTCATTTTTTGTGTGTTTAAAGAATTATAAAAACTATATATTCAATTTAACTATTATCAAAAGCATCGGTTATAATAATGTTTCTTTCGATTTTAAGTTTCGAGAATGTTAACAAAACATTCACGATCTTAAGAATAGTTCACATGTTCAAAGATGTTTATTGTCTATGTAATCACAAATATTTTATATTCGTACATCCAAATCTATTAATTTAATTACTTTGATGCACCTGTGTCACCATCATAGTTATTGCGTCTACCTTATTAATTTGTACATTATCGGTCTTCTTAAATTAGTTCAACACTCATGTTAAAAGAAAAATATGTCAAAAATTGTGGTTATCACCCGGCTATTTGTGTGTTCGTCATAAATCAGGCTCGTAAAGCCGTCACTGAGCAGAAGGTAGCCGATGTATCTTTTGTAGCATGTGTTAACTTTAGAACGTTTAAGAAAACTGTTGTCTACAGACAGAATAGTTAGCACCAATTAATGTGGGAGGAGCTGACAGAGAGTTATTACCACCAATAATTTTCTCGCTTAAATAAACACTACCACATTTTACTCTCTATAAAAAATAGTAGTAGCTGCGTTCTAATGTTGTAATATACATATGTAGATATGTAATATATAATTTTATATGTAAACATAACAAATAAATGTATTTAATTTAACACCTTCGAAAGTGGAATGAAATTCTTGCAGTTAGAAGGGAAAAATGTAAAAAATTCAAGGTATTTCTGAAAATGAGTTAGATTCGAATTTAACTAAAGGTTCAGCTAGCTAAAAGTTCAAACTATTTAGTAAAAGTTGTTGCCAAGAAGCAAAAACATTAAAGGTCACTTTTTCCGAATTCGAAGTTATGCCTGATGAGAGGGGTCCTAGCGCTTCATTCGGACCTCGTGCCTGGTGTGGCTTAAAGCTTAAACCTTAATTATACAGGGTGATTCAGAACTTATCCAAAAAAAATTCTGGATGTACAGGGGACCCTGACAAATACAATTTTGTAAAGAAAAAATAAAAAGGGCAGTTCGAAAATGATTTAAGAATACACTTCGGCACGGCACTGGAAATTGGTCCACTGGCATTCATTTCGCAAAGAAAGAAATATGTAAATACAATTATAGCTCCAATTGTATATCGTCAAATAAAACTGGTTTTGCCTTTATTAATTAATAAAATTAATTTGTTTTTTAAATAATAAAATCATTTGAGATACCCGATGTTACAACAACAATTGTTCAAACCAACGCGTAAACACATTTGGGTCCGTCTTTCTCAGTTTCTACGAACTAACACAAATGTTGTCTCGCTTCACCATAACACAAATGCTTCACCATAAATTAAACCGATATCCATAATGGATAATGAGTTGCTTATACACGCAAACCATTTTTGACACTAACTACTAAAAAACTATTGTAAACACCACCGATAACAGGTAAACACTATCGCAACGACGATTGCAAAATCGGTTTTCAGTATTCGGAGTCGCTGCGGCCACGTGGCTCTCCACGCGTATTGCGAATGACGCTAGACACTACAATTGTCCAGCTATGTAGTGGTTGAATGTACTATAACTTCAATAATTTTTTTTCTCAGAAACTATAAGGATTTTACGATATTGACTCCATTTATCATGCGGCATCTATTCCCAATTTTTTTTTGAATAAGTTGTGAATCACCCTGTATTTCACTCGACAGATTTAGCCTCTTAATGAAGTCAATGATCTTTTTGGACGCGATTTTGTTCACATCTTCCAGATATGTTCCAATGAGGTACCTAGTCTTGGCAATTCTTGCAATTGTTTTCTCTCTCACCCAAGACAAGAGGGCTGAATCTGTTCCAGCTGGTTCTAGCTTATTGAAGTCCGTGTCAGAATTCATCCTGGTATTAAAATCTGCTGCCTCATTTTTCGAGAGACCTGAATGACCAAATATCCAGTCACTGGTGTCGGCAGCTACACATTTTCATGCAGGCCTGCGTGTTTCTTAATTGACAGAGGCCAGAGAATACTTTAATGGAACCATTTTCGACCGTTTCATGTGTTTTTCGTTTTACCTAACAGAGAAATATGCATAAGAGGAACTTGATTGTAGTGTGGGATGTATAGGATAGACACTGCGCAAGCGTCAGCAAAAGTATATTACCGTGTCTGGACGCAAATCACATTCACCGTTTCTTACAGTTCTTGGGTTATAACCGGTATGACAGAAAAGGTGCTTGGTTATCCGTAAATTTTTTATCGATTTGTGTGCATGTTGCTGTTGAAAATGAGATAATCATGAATTTAGGCTACTAGCCATTCAAACTAGTAAACTTTTTCTTCAGTTATTTTCTTTATACCATTAACAATGAAAACTTGCTTAAAATGTTTGTATTAAAAAAATATATTTTCAATCAAACTCAATATATCAGCTTCCCAACAGTTATCAGTAAAAAAAAAAAAATCTTTATGAAACAAGAATAAAATTATTTCAAATTATTTAAAAAAAACGTTTTCATTAAATTTCTACATTCCGAACTAACACATTTAAGAATCTACCACTTCTATTCAAGGAAGCGCGGTGCAAACTGTTAATATTAAATCAATATTACACTAACGCATACGGCTCCATTTTACTAGCCGTATAAACAATGTGGGATATTATTTATTTACTTATAGAATCATTGCTATATGTAAGGATTAGTGTGCGATTAACTCGTGATTGTTTTGGCTTAACAGTAACGCTACTTTATACATAATTTATTATACAGTTGCAAAATTGACTCGATTCTTAGGTTTCTCTTGGCTTTCGTGTTTTCATCCCAAATATATTTCTCTTGCTTGCTCAAATAAAATTACATTATCTAAGTGTAAGTTTAATTTTTCATCTTTATAAATTATTCAAATTCTAAATTTACATAAGAACGAGTTTGAGCTAAATAGTTTAAAGTATATTCACACTATAAATATATTTACAATAGAAATAGTAAAAATAGAAACATGAATTTTAAGAAAATACATATAGTACCTACACCACTAAAATGATATAAAATAACGCAAGATGCAAATATACTAAAAAAAAATCGAAATAGTATAAATACTCAGCTTTTTAATGTACATGTCTTGTATGTAAAAATTTGCAAATGAGTAAAATTTAGTATTCAAAATTTCATTTAGTACTCAAAATTTCATAATATTTCTCAGTTTGAGAAATATATCAAATGAAGATAACTAGTTGTAGTCGTTATCGTTAGGTACTCTGCGAATATTAATTGAAATTACAATTGAAAAGGTTTAAAAACGTTTACTACCTACAAAGTGTTTCTTAAGAAAGATTACAAGGGCAGATTGTTCGTTGTATCATAGAGGTAACTCTGTCTCTTTTGAAAATACTGTTTAAAATAATATTAAGGTATGTATATTTTAATACCAAAGATTTTTGCCGCAGTGTGAATTGGAATTGATATAATTCTCTTCTTTTTCTTTTCCTAATTGTACGTCCCACTACTCAGTCCTATTCAGCAAGTAGTTTTGTCCTTTTTACAAAAGTCCAAAAGCTTCCTTGCTGACACTTCTCTCAACACTTTGGGTTCCAGATAGGGTCTTTTCAGGAGCGTCATTCTACTACGTGCAAATCCTGAGCACTCGCCCAGGATATGCAGAATCACATCCTCGGCAGACCGGATTGTCTATAAGCTTTAGCTGATGATGTTTCCTAAAGTGACAGTGTCCCCTTATAAGTTCCGTCACTCTCTTGAGCAGAATTTTATTCAAGCACAGCAACTCATTTGTTCCTTTCCTCAAAGAATACTCCATAAGTTACTTAGAATGGCTTTGCCCTAGCCTTGCAGTCCAGTATTTTCTGTGTTCTGTTTCAGTTACTTTGCCCAGAGCCCTCCTGACCACACTGGGATATATTCCGCAGAAGGGCTCCAGGCCAATGAGCTCTGTTTCGCATACCCTTCTGACGAGTTCATCCGCTTTCTCGTTCCTATTAGTGCCTTTGTGTCTCTGCACCCAACACAGTAACTTTATTAGTGGTAGTCAATTCAGCATTTGTAAACATTCCCACACAAGTTTTAAAGGTATCTTGTTTGTGCCTAAAGCTTTATTTGCAGCTTGACTGTCGGAGAATATATATGAATTTGTGTTTATATATTCTCTGTAAACACGCCATTACCGCGAAAATGTCTGCTTGGAATGCCGTTGGAAACCTCCCCAGACCGTAGCTTGCACACTATCTGGGTCTGAAACCATATATTCCTGCACTCGTCCCTCTGGCCATTTTGGAGCCGTCTGTACACCATATTAGGCTCCATCTTTCCAGGGTATCAAACTCTTCCTACCATTTGCTTTGATCCTCTATTCGAGTCTCAAATGGCTTGTGAAGTGAAACCTTGAAGCCATCTTGTCAGATATCATCCCAAGAGTTGGTTCCGACATAGATGTGTCTATAATTCTGGAATAGGGACTACCTCTCCAGCCCTTATTGTTCCTGACTCGGTATGCTGCTAACCACACTTCTCTTTCCACCAATATGCAGTGGTAGTGAATTTAGCATGACTAGCGCTGCTATCGCCCCCGTTATACCCAAAAAGGCCTCTAGATTATATTCAATTTCCTCGCTGCGGTCTGTTGTGTTTTTGTCATAATAAAAAAATGATAATAATTTAAAAAGGAAAACTTATTGAATTGGTATTCCAATATATCAGTGTTAAAGATGTAGAGAGCTACAGCGAATTCATCTTGTTCACGAGTTTCAAACACACACTGGCAAAGTTACCAGGAGCTCATTATGTGTCCTAATTTCTAACGGTGAACGTCGGTATGTATATAGCTGCGCAAAAGGTACCTGCCCTACAGAACGTCTCCTTTCTTTGTTAAGTCCTTCTGCGGATCCTCTTCTTCTATTCGTTTTATCTCACTATTTGAAATTTAGTTCAGAATTCCATTTTAAAGTGAACGGTTTATTTAAGAAAAAGATTCAAATGAGGCTTCTCTGTTTAACATAAATAAGTAATCTTATTTCTAATGCAAAAATGTATGTATCGACAGTATGCGTATTTTTTTAATGTTTAAAAAAAATGTATAAATGCAGGGCTTTTTAAGTTTTTTGTACCGGAAAATATAGTATCTACTTAAGTATCTCCCTACCTATCTTTCCAACATATTCATGGAAAAAATTATTAGGCTCTTAAAAATTACATTTTATAATATTTACTGTAGCATTAAACGTTACATTGTTTTCGAGGGTGAAAACGTGTACTACTTTATGTAAATATAAAATAAAGTTAACGGAAAGCTAATACGTTAAGTACAAATAAAACAATTAAATCCTTATTCAAATCTGTAATAGCTGATAAATCCTTTGTGTTCTTAAACAAAAGAAAATAAGCAACTTGCGCCCAAATTATGTAAGAATCTGACATCAATATTTTTTCTTAAAATACTCAGATATATATGACGTACATTTTTGCAATCTTATGAAAAAATATCGACACTGAAATATTTATATTCTGCATAATTAATATTTTTTTTAGTATTTGATTATTTTTTATTTTCACATAGTATTCAGTAAATATACCAAGTATTTAAAAAATATTTAACCAGTTAAAATGGTAAAAGACGTTAAATAATTAGAAGCTGGAAATATTGCGACAACTTCTATTTAAATACTTTATCACCATTGTCGTAAATATTAGACAGTACTGTGGCCGTCCTAATTTGAATGCCGTCATGAGCAAATAATTAATATTTACTTTCTTTAGTAGAACTTGAAATGCATAAAATTTTATATTTCTTTACACGATGTCAGGTCGTTGATAAAATGTCTATTCATTTATATTTTTAGATACAGGTTCATATGTAATGAAATAAGCAGCTTAAACAAGAATTACATTACAAAGGGTGTTTTATTAAGAACGGGGCAGATATCTTCGATCAAGTTAGTTATGCGTGATTCAATCACCCTAACTTAACCTGAGAAATACATCTTCGAGTTGTATCCCATTCTTAATGAAATATTTCTACTATGAGAGCTGCATACACTGTGCAACTTTGAATTCTACTTTCGATATCTAGATAGTCTAGACTAAAATCAGACCTCAGCAGAATCACTAGACATAAACAAGACAATATGTCATAGTATGACAGAGAGTGATCTTCTAATCCGTAGGTACTATAACTATAATACATTATAAACATGTCGGTAGATAGACATAGTTACGGTTCGCCAAATTAAGGACAACATTTGATTAAAATAGGCTTGCATGATTCAATCACCTTAATTAAACCTCATACATTTCTCATTAAGTGTATCCTATTAATGAAACACCTTGTATAAGTTTTTTAAGCAAATATACTGTGGAAACAACTACTCTGTGGATTACATCCTCGATCCAACTTTAAATTGCTCCCTAATAACTATTAAACAGCTAAGGTCATAGACCGATTTCGGACCTATTAGTTCTCACTACTATACCTTAGGTAAGACGTCCAACGAATCACTTGGATGTCCATCTATCGATATATTTTGAGTGTAGCTGAGATATTACCTTCAAAATACTCGTATGTTCGTAAATGCTGTTAATTCTCAATACCTACTAGCACAAGGCATTACTTTGCACCTACTGACAGAGAGTGACCTACTAGTCCGTAGATACTATGATTCAAACATGTCGACAGATAAACATCCATATAGCGGATTCGTTCGTCGGTCAACTGATGAGAATTAATAAGTTCGAAATCGTTCTATGTCTGATTATGTTGCTGGCGACTGATTTTAGCTGCTTACTAGATAGTGGGAGAGTATTTCAATCCTATAAATTCACAGTTCTATCAGGGCGTTTTGAAGCGTTTGGTGTATCGTATTAGTCGTATTCGACCAGAATATCGCACAGAAGGAAGTTGGCGTTTGTTACACAATAATGCGTCATCTCATCGATCGACACTTGTGACCGATTTTTTGATTAAAAATTGTATTTTAACCAGTCTCCATATTCGCCTGATTTGATCCCGTGCCACTTTTACCTTTTCGGAGAAATGCATCTGCCGATGAAGGTAAAGCGTTTTGTGGACGTAGAAGCAATGCAAAAGGCTTGTACCGACATCCTGGAAAACATCCCGACCGAACAATTATACACACCGACAAGATTTTAAACCAGACATCAGACTTTTCCGAAAGATTTTGATGCGCTGAATCTGAATCTCATCTTACAATTGCTGCATAACATAAGGTTTTCGAGACATTTCAACCTAAATGGGCGAGAAACATTCTGGCGTTTGAAAGTACTACTCCCCCTTTTCAAAATCGTTCAAAGTTTGTACTATTCAAATATATTCCTTCTTTTTCGAAAAATCATCTGTTGAATTTGAGTTGAGTTTGGCGTATACATCGACATTTGAAAATTGAATAGCATCAGGTGAAGACTCAAGAAGAGAGAAGAATAAAATTGCAAACGCCTAAATACTGACCGGTTCTCTAGGTTTACGGGGTCGCTGATTACAAAACTGAGATCAGAATTACAAAATTCAAAATAACAGATCCTATATGGCGGATGCAATAAAAACATGTCGGAATTTAGAAATGAAAGAAATTTTGTCGGACACTACACAATTTTTCTAGTACAAAATATGGAAAAAGTTTTATTATTAACAGAATAGTTTTTAGTAAAAAAAAATCATATTTTCAAATTATGATCACTATGACACTTTTTCTTCAGTCTTTATGCCGAAGAGAATTATTAATCTCAAACTACTCCTATAAATAATTTTAAAATTTTTGAGTTCATTGAATCCAAATGTGACATTACACCTGATGGTGGATCCAATATGGCGGGTGAGGTGATTTTAAAACACTATAACCCTGGAGATCGAATTTTCACGCAAAACAAATTCGAATATTGTAGACTCGACTCTATAGCATTGGAGATGGAACCTCGATGAGGGGAAAATTCTAAGATCAGAGATTCTATAACCCCATAGCTCTGAGGATCGAATTTCCAAGCACAAAAAGCACAGCAAACTGCTGAGCTCTAACACTATAAAGTGAAATTTCCGATAATCAACGAATACTATTCAATTACATGAAATGATATCTTGGAAAGGAAAATAGAGAAACATTCAAACTGGACTTTGAAGAAGAAGAGTTACTACTCTTCTTCTTTTTAAGATGCCATATCGAGTTTTGTGGAAAAAAATGACCTCGCATTGAAACTAGCGAAATACCGTGGTTTTTACACATTTAGGTTAGGATATTTCCAAAACCGGATGTGATGTATCAACTTTCAGACCGTAGTCAGTGTCGAAACCTTCAGGAAAGTATAATCAGTCAGTCACATTTTGTCAGCCTGTGTTACTGTAGATCATTTTAGTGTGTTTCTAATAGTTTTGTATACCTTTTCTGGACTTAATGTGATCATACTTTTATTAAAATTGTAATTGCTTTGACAAGAAAAATACTTTGTACAATGTTATAAATATTTGTATAATATTTATGTAGGTGACCATTAGGTACGTTAAAAAATTTTGAAAATTGCATGATTATGTGGTATCCAACATACCATAAATCGAAAGAAAATAAATTTTGTGTTCAGCATTATTAATTTTTTGATCAATTTATCTCAGCAACATGTTTACTATCTGTCAAATACACATTGCTTCAACATAAAATATGATTTGCATTGTCTTTTTCATTCATTAAAACCATACTCTGGGAATAATAACAAACGCGTGGTTGCGACTTTGAGTAAAATTGTATGTCAAATCCCAAATCGCAGTTTGGAGTGATATGTAACCGAATTTATTTCCCAAATTTAATTAATACGTAATTCGATTAATTGGTATTCGTCATATCTGTATTAGCAATGAGGCAATTTTTCGTTTCGAACTTAACTTTTAAATTAGGAACAAAACACAAATGCTTGTTAATAACCCGGATATGACGGCTCTAAAAAAGGCAATTCTGTACGACATTTTCTTTTAAGTATTCAACATGCTTTTAGACCATGGAAATCGCTTTATTGAGTCGGAAGGGGACTATTTTGAATAAAATAAACTTTTTGTTCTTATTTTTAAACATTCCTGTATACTTTGGAACTCACCTTATATAATGAAGTTCTACTAAACTTTAATACGATTTTTTTCTAAAGAGCTTGCTTCTATTAAAATAATAATATCATTATTATTTAGTTAGTTAGTTATTTAGCTTAGAGATTGTGTCGATAAAAATCATCTGGATAAATGTCAACCTGTATATTATAGTTTATTTGCAAAGCTCTCACCACTTCATTGTTCTACGTTATCCGAAACTGTAAGCGAAAGTGAAACAATCAGACTGTTTCTGAAAATCATGCCATTAGCTGTGACTTTGCATAAAATTTAATTGTATCTCAAGAAAATTTTTGAAATAAAAGTGTTATTGAAGATAAAGCCAAACAGAATCTCAATTTTATAGTGTGGGTAATAAAAGCATTATTTATATAACAATACTCGGGTATGTAGACAGTATTATTTTACAATGTTTATTAAAAAGAACAAACAATGAGTATTTGAGGAAAACGTTATATTCCTCCAAATTTATATTTATTTAGATCCATTTAGTGAAGCAAATATCTGGCAACAATACGTCCTCGTGCTCTTAGTGTACACATTGTTAAAGTTACGAACATTTAAATAAACAACTATTATCGTGATACATTTGTTTCTACGTTTAAATATGTAATTAGGGTTTACACAACCTTTTATTGTTGTTTATTTACAACAAATCTTTTGCAAAATGACAGGCAGCAATAACTTTTATTAAAATCTACCAGCGTCACGCAGTTATCATGAAATTAGACACGGCAATTTTATTTGAAAAAACGTTGTCCACGTCGTGTTTTAGATAAGAAAAGTTATTTTTTACTTCAAAGATAACATAGTGGATACAGGGATTTTCCAAAATATAGGACCTGTTCTACTTTCAAACAATCCAAATATATTTTGAACTTTTGTTCATTATGAAAAAGATAATTCAGCCATTCCAAGTACTGCTTTGGTCCGTAATTTATATATTTATAATAACTATAACGTTACAAGTGGTATGTAGAATAATGCTAATACACTCTCTTATACACTATTTTTTTCTTAATAAATTATTTCATAAATTATCAACTTATTTCGATGTTACGCAATTTCAGCAAATTTTTTAAATTGCATTGTATCACGTATTATTATTTCATCTTAAATATTTTATTATGAACAATTTGTAGAGGGACAATTAATAGTATGGTCACAGATTAGGTCTATATAACACATACTACATTAATGAAATAATTAATAAGGGACGTCAGGTAGATGTAAATGCGAAAAAGCATTCAGCATTATATTCTGCATGGCTGGAGATTATGACCTCGTATACATCCAGTATATCTCAATATGTTCAAGCTTCAGGTGTCAAGTCTATCAAAGACGACTAGACTTCAGAAGTGCCGCCAGGTCCTGCGCTTGGACCATTAATGCTTACATTTTCTTTAATTATTTTTTCTGATATTTTGTCCTGTAAACAGTAAAATTGATTTCTGAACGTAATATCATAATTTTTAGCCAGAAAGTGAGTCATAAATACAAACTTGATGGATCAACGACCTGATCTGGAAGATTTAGGTGCATTTAGCGATCATAAATTTTCTTTTACTGAACATAGTGAAAATATGCTGAAAAATGCTTACAAAACCTTAGTTTAATATGACGAACTTTTAAAGCCCAGATAGCCGCAACTTGTTATTTAGGTACCTACTGTATTTATTAAATCTACGAGTAAGTTTGAAAACATAACTGATTGGCACCCTTTTATAGCCATACGGTGTCAGTTGAAAATTTGATTTTTTTAATCAGTTGCATTTATATTTGGTCATTACTAACTAAGAGCTCTTCCACAACAATCTATGAATCTTTAATATGTGCAGTTTTATGCAAAGATGAAAAATTAATTTTGCTACTTTTTTGTTCAAAAGCCTAACCAATATAATAAAATGCAGGAACTTATTAGTATATATAAATTTTCACATTCACATTTCACACACAACATTTTTTTTTCAAAGAAAAAATTACAACTGCACTAATTCGTATACAGGGTGATTCATAACATCCAAAAAAAATTGGAAATAGATGCGGTATGAGAAATGGAGTCAATATCGTAAAAAAATTTTTGTAAAAGCCTTATAGTTTCCCAGAAAAAAATTATTGAAGTTGTAGTACCTACTTTCAGCTTTCAACCATTACATAGCTGGTCTCTAGCGTCATTCTCAATACGCGTGGAGAGCCTCGTGGTCTCAGCAATGCTGAAATCCGATTTTACAATCATCGTTGCGACAGTATTTACAATAGTTTTTTAGTAGTCAGTGTCAAAAATAGCTGGCGTGTATAGCAACTCGGAGTTGATGGATATCGGTTTAATTTGTGATGAAGCATGACATTTGTGTTAGTTCATAGAAACTGAGTAAGACGGACCCAAATCTGTTTACACGTCAGTGGACAAAATTTTGAACAGTTGTAACATCAAGTATGTCAAATTATTTTATTATTTAAAACCACAAATTAATTTAATTAATTAATAACAACAATAGCGGCAAAAGCTGTTGAATTTGCTAATATAAAATAGGTACTATAAAATTCTATTTATTTCTTTCCTTGCAAAATTCTTTCAAGTTTTTGTCCATTTTTATCACACTCTGCCGCCATACCGGTAGCATTATGCGGGGTGAGGTTTTACAGTGGACCAGTTTCCAGTTCCGCGCAGAAGTGTATTTTTAAATCATTTTCGAATTGCGCTTTTTCATGTTTTCTTTATAAAATTGTATTTGTAAGAGTCCCCTGCACATCCAAAATTTTTTTAGGATAAGTTCTGAATCACCCTGTATAGTTTTTTCTTTATATAAATGTGTACTACTACAATGAAACTGAATCAGACCCTAATAGCAAACAAGGATAATAGAGATACAAAATTCTTATAATGTACCCCCTTCATTAAATCTTGTTTTTATTTTTGTTATTTATAAAATATTCACTATTTTTGTTTGTTTTCTGTCATGTATATGTATGTTTAGTAATAGCTATAAGTATGTTTGTTATTTATTACCATTTTCTTTAATCAAATTTAGTTTGTTTTGTGGTTTAATTAAGTACTGTTTTTGTTACAATTTTTTCTCACCTACTATAATTGGACAAATGTTAATTGTTAGATATCGTAAAATAAATAGGTAAATTAGTAAAAGCTAGCTAAAAACAAGTTTGGTTTACCTAACATGGATTTTTGACCTCTACTTAAGAACAGGGTGTTTACCCTGTTCTCAAGTAGAGGTCAAAAATCCAGAGGCAATTCTGTAACCAAAAATAGAGGCTTTTTGTTATATAAGTTATATAAATATGGGGTCTTAGGAATTGTCCAACTACAGCGTGTCAAAAATTAAAAAATAAGTCAGTTTTTAATTTTTAATTTCTAAACCGCTTGAGATAATTTAACCAAATGCGGTGTGCATATTTAGTATGACAGTAGGTATGAAACAAAAAATTACCAGCTTTAGGAACTTACCAATGGCGGAGGTATGAGTATCGTCGATCATTATTTGCAAAAAAAAAATATATCACCCCGTATAATATTACAAATAAAATAGGTCATCACATGCGCCATTGTATTATCTTAATTTTTTGTTTCTTTGCACTTTTTCGTATTACAAGCCGATTAACAACAAAATTGATTTATTTGATCAAGTGCATTATTACACTGTTAGTTAAATTACTTAAACATATCTTCGGGAGGCCATGCAAAACAATAACAATAAGAAGCCGTCGTCTTATTTAATATTGTGTATTGTCAAATGAAGCTTATTTTTTAAACAGATTAAGTTTTAATAATGGCTTATGCATATTAACATGCTGAAATGGCCAATATGGTTCACATGTTATGGTCTTGCAGATGGAAATGCAGCTGAGGCTAGGAGAATTTATATGGAAAGATTTCCAAATCATCCAACTCCAAATCCAAGAATGTTCACAAATGTTTTTCAACGTCTTTCGAAGTCATTTCAGAAAGGTCCAATTCTTGGGAGACTGAGTATTAGCACGCCTGAGTTGGAAGAAGCTATTCTACACGAAATTGAAGAAGACCCACATACTAATATTAGGAAGATCGCTACAAATTTTAATGTGAATCATAAATCAGTTTGATCCGTTCTGAAGCATCAACAATTATATCCGTATCACATATAAAGGGTTCAAACCTTACTGCCGCAAGACTATCCTGCTCGCCTGTCAATTTTGCAAAAAATTAAACAAATTGTTGACTTTACCGCTGGTATATTGTTTACCGACGAAGGTAATTTTTTCCAGAGATGAAAACCCGAATTTCTATTTCAACATCAGTTTTCTTTAAATGTTTGGGTGGGTATTATCGGAAATTTTCTTGTAGGGCATTACTTTTTACCTAAAACTTTAACCGGCGCCTCCTACAGACATGCGTATGGTGTGACTTACTTAATTTTGATAACTTGTATTGATTTGAAGTCTTTTTTTTCGAAAATAACGTACCAGATTCCCAATGACTTTCATAATTATGATTATTATTTTAAAAAATACTAGGGAAATAGCTTCCTTAATACGTATAGTGTGAGTGCAATTGATTTACAGTTTGATTAAAATCCAAAAGATTTTAGGTTACAAAACATAAAAAAAATAAAAAAAAATAGAAGGCATTTTGATGTGAAGATGCACACATTTTAATATAATTTAAGGAACAGGATTCTTTTAAATTTATAAGTAATAACTTCTTAAATTTTCTTGTTAAATATTTGTTATTTACCGTCTACAACAACCCTTAAGCAATAAACGAGCTTTCCCGCTGTAAAAGGTGTTGCTGCATCCAAGTTGTGCAAACAACAGCACGAGACAAGAAACAGTCTGTAAGAATTAGTCGGCAAAGCAAGACAAATTCATTGTGCTAACAGCGCAACAGAATCTCGTCTATTTTGTATAGAATTGTCACAAAGTAGATAGTAAACACTTCATAATCTTGCCGTTAATCCCGAGATCCCGTTCTGAAGTGTTAGTTTATGGGCGTGCCACCTGGCGGTCTAATATGTGACTGATAAATGACTTCCTAAAATCCTAAAGGAAGGCCAGATTAAGGGCTTAGTGGACGTGTCGCGGGACTGACGGCGAGAATCATCCCCCGACTCCCACCACGGTGACTGCAATCAACCCCGACGTCGGGAATGGTGTCAGGTGCGCCGACATCGCCTCCGAAACGTGACTTTATTAGTGTTTTAAAGCCCCTGCATGCGAGTGTTTAACAATCCCTAAAAAATGAAAAGATGGCGATTTCGGGGGATGCGCTATATTTTTATTTCCTCTGTCTGCTTCCACATAGAACAGATTTTTTGCTTTCTATATATTTTATTTTCATAGCACATATGGGAATATAGGTATCAACGTTGATAAATTTATATTATGTAGAGACTAACAACGATGTTGCACAAAGTATTGATTTTCTCGACTGAATAAACAAAAAACTAAAAGTACTTAATATTTATCGCCAAAAAGAAATGAAATCTGAAACATAATAATAATAATAATTTTGTATCAGTTACTCAAGAGCAGTTGAATATAACAAACCTCAAATCGTATATAGGCCAGTTTCTGTCATAGTGGCGCAGAGTTGGAATTAATAGGAATCCTAGGAGTTTCAACTGTTAAAGAAATAATTAGGTACTGGATGTAGAACAGAATCTCATTTTACAGATTGAATAGTTTATTATGTGGAAACTATTGCATATTCTACTAGTCGCAAGAGTGCGCTATCTATTATTCAGAGAAGAAAAACTGGAAGCCATTGTCAAACTTGGTTTGTGAGCTTCTGTGGCAGTTATCAATAGTTGAACAATTCCCAGCCTGTTTGCTACGTCGTCGGCTTAGACTTCCTTGACGTTTCGAGACATTTTGCTCTCTTCTGAAGAAGAATAAACTCTGAAACAAGAGAATAACTCCTCTGGATGCTATTTATTTTTGATGTGTGAATAGGTCCATGTCGTTGTCGTCAGTCCTTAATTTTTATAGATCAGTTTTTTCAAATTTCCAGTGTTCTATATTCTCGTTTTGGTTAAAATTATTTCAATTTCTTTGGATTTCTATAGCTTCCTTCTTAAAAGTGTTTTTATTACCTGCACTGTGTTCTGTAACTTCTGATTTCTTTCTTCTTCAGGTGACATTTATTTAAAGTCACGCTAATGTGTCTTTTTGTTTGTGCCATATCAAGAGATATAAAAAATTATTAGAGAATATACAGGAATTTTTTATTATTAGGTAAATTTTTTGATAGCTGAAACAATAAAGTAGATTGTATCCAAAAACAGTGGCACTCAAAACCTCTATATCTCGAATTACGTCAATCGCTAATACAACGTAACTTTTTTATAGAGCCTAAAAATTTAAATTTTTTATAGTTCTCGTTTCAGCTAAAAATCTAGAAGGCAGACTGAAAATGAAGAATTAGCCAATTCTGACAATGATAACTACAACTGATAAATAATAGAGTGCGTTTATATTATTATTATATTATTTATATCTTAAGGCGGACGTTTTCTAGACAAAAAATTGCACTTTTAGTAAGAATGACAGAACAAGAAAAAACAACTGTACTATAAAAATGTCGAAATTCCTTTAATTTTTTTGCAAAAGGAAAACATGGGCACCATGTAAACATCAGAATGTACCTTTTCTGATTTTGTAAAAATACTCAATAATTATGATTGATTCATGGTTAATATCGTTTCATAAAAGCTGTCTGCAGGGTGTCATTATGTTCGTAATACCAAACGCAATTTTCTGTATATTCAACAGGCGTGTAAAGTTCAGAAAATGTAATGACACATATAAAAGTATAAACTGTCTCATACTCTGCAGAAAACTATAACTACTATAACGAAGAGATATTGTTTCTAACTTGCTTAGATTTTTCAAAACCCTCGTCAAAAAAAACTCCGAAAATTACACATTAAAAACGCACTCCTTAACAAATTGTCTTGAAATAAGTACTTAAAAGAAATGGGTGCCAATAATCAAAAAGGAAACTCGAAATAAAAAAAAAACAAATCTAGTGGATTTAACATTACATACAATACATGTAAAAAGACTTTAACTTTTACAAAACAGAAATTGATCCAACTAATGTTATTATACGGGGTCATTCACATAAAAACGACAGTTTTACGAAATTTTCTTACAATTTCAAAGAAATGTATAAAAAAACAATTGACTGTCGCATTTCAAAGATATAAGCCTGAGTTATGTTTTCCTTAATGGACACGCTATATCTACTTCATTGATAGAACCAACTTTCCTTAAGGCCCGGTACTTTGAATCTCGATTAGTTAATCAAGCCTTAACAGAAACTGAAAGTACCTGGCCTAAGTGATATAAATTATTGGATATTTCTTTGTTTATATTATCAGAACCTTAGACACCTAGCAAAATTTGAATTTGTCTCGACAACAGTAGTCCCACAAATGAATAAACATTATCTCAAACTTGCAAAAAACCTTTTAAATGGGGAATTTGAAAACATCCAAATAGATCTAAGTAGAAATTTTTTTATTTGTTTTTTGAGTATTTTGCCACTTGTGAAACAATTTTTAAAAAATTTGTGAAATAAACCCTTACTCCAAAAGAATCAGTCAAGGGTTATTTTTGTGAAAGAAGTTTTGCCTAATCAAAAAACATCACATTCAAAGAAGCAGACAAATACAAAATACAAAAATACATCACTTTCTATCACGTACTTTAAACAATTGATTCGAAAATCTAAATGTTTTCGTTTTCTGAACTTTTTTTGACATTTTGATTTAGTTACATATTTTGCCAGTTTAAATTTGTTTGCTTTTGTTTGTTTCCATAGCTAGAGATATAATGTGATGTTTATTCTATTATTACTTAAAACATATTTTAGAATCTATAGGATCCAAGTTCCTAGAATAATTTGACTCACATCTTTTAACATTCAACATAATAGTCGCGATATCTTTTAATTTTTTTTAACGGTATTATTATGGTCATAATAATCAATGCGGTTCGGCAAAAATTTTCCCAAGCGTGATCGCAAATTTTAGATTTCACAAATTCTCGTTTTTTGATACTTATATTTTTTGTGTTCATTTATTCTGATATTCACGGATCGAGAAATTTCTCCAACATAATGTTTATTTTTAAATGATATAAAGTGATGTGGTTTTGTATTTTGTATTCGTCAGATTTTTTTAGTGAGGTTTTTTAGTTTCGCAAAACTTTTTTCATAAAAATAGCCTTTGACTGATCCTTTTGACGTAAGGATTAACTATGCTCCAAGTAAATAACTTCATACAATATCTTAGAAATGTACATACTATATTTTAGTTGAGATATTGCCATAAATGAATGAAATTGTCAAAATGCTCAGACTAAGTGAAAATATACGCAATAATTTAACTCGGTGGTTTCACTCATAATCAGTACGTACTTTTAATGTACCTATTATTTATTATTATTAATTACAGTGTAACATAAAATATTAATATTAGGTACGAGATAATTAAGAAATGCAGAAATGACGGCCGTGTCACCCTCCGAATTTATCTATCGGAAAATCGCAACAAATTACTAAAAAATGCATGAGAATTTGAGCAAGTGTCGATCTGTAGAACCCGTGTTCAGTTATGACAGCGCCCCTGCGGTAGATTAGCGAATTATTCCGACTCGCTGAGGCTATTACAAAAGTTTCCCCCAAACTACAGGCGGGCGCATCATTCGTCATCACTTTTTACGTTGCTGGCACATTAAATACTTGATTGATCGACAACACGTATAAAAGAGCCATCAGAGTATTGAATGTTTTGTATGTAACACGCATGAATTAGCTGCCAAAAGGGCCTCTGGGTATCATCAATATGGTATTAGAAATTAATACGTATTGTTTAGATTCGCTCGTAGGGTGAGAATCGACGGTAGACATAATAAAGAACAATTAGGTATCATGTGATCATATGAAATTATACGTAATACTTAAATTAATTACTTCTACTACCAAATTTTAAGTACGCTCTTTACAGTGTGAGTTAATTAAAACAATTTTTTCAGATAACTAGACAAAATATAATAAAAGTACATTTATCCATTTCAGATGCAGACCGTCACATAAGTTTAATTGTGAAAATTGTCTATTTCTGTAAACAATTTTTTTTAATCATTTATATTGTATGCTTAAAACTCAGTTAAAAAAGTTCTGTTATTTTCTGAACAGACCTCGTATAAAACCTGCAAGCAGTTTTCATCGCTAAGCGTAGTTTGCTATGTGGGTAAACCAAAGAGATCGATATTGTTATCAATATTTAATTGTTGTAGCTATATTAAATGTATTTCAAATTAATATTTATTTTTTCATTACTTTTCCATATTTAATAAATCGTTCCGTATCTCCGAATTAGTAAATTATTTATTCAATAGCTAGACTAAGCTAGGTTATAAAACTAGATATAATCTTAATTCCATCTTATCGTCAACGGTCAATTAGGTATAGAAATAGACTTAATAGTGCTTCAGCAACTTTTATACGAAAACAGTGAAAAAATCTCTTAAATTATAGATAAATTATAAAACCATAACCAAAATTTTGTGCTATGTTATTTGAAAGAGCAAACTTTGTTCTTCAGTATTTATAGGAAAAGACGAAATCAAAATTTTAGAAATTATGAATGTTGTACCAATCTTTTTTTTAATATTCTCACCACAATCTGCTCCTACCTACTACAAAAGTAAATAGTAGATGTAGTACGTCTTTAAAAGAAGAACGTAAAGTCAGTACACCTCTTTATTTAGGATGACGTTGGTCGATTTCTAAAATTCTTTTTTTTATATGGTAGTACTCAAAAAGGCCTAGTTTTTAATATTATATTTTTTGACATGTGATCTTTCCAACGGCCTACTATCATTAAGAAAAGACCCTCAAAAATTAAAAAGCATACAGGGTGTCGCGCTTAAATGTGATACAAGCCTGTAGCTTCTTTATTTTTTGAGCGATTTAAAATATTTTTTTTAGAATATAGGATAAAGAAAACTCTATCTAACTGTAATGTTGCTGATTTTATTACCAACGCCATCCTAAATACGGAGGTGTTCCGACATTAAGACAAACACACTGTAAATGTAAACATAACAAAAACAAACAAGCTTCTATGCTACGTGCACTTATAATAAATAATAAGTAAAACCAGTAATTACTTCCAATACATGTGTACATATTGTTAGAATTAGTTTAGAGATATACCGGGTGATTCAGTTTGATATTCGCGGCCTCGTATCTCTTTTATTTTAACAAATTGCTATAACAAACCTTATATATTTTTAAATCGCCGCTCAAACTCTATCAAATGGCATTATTAGATCGTCTCCAAATGGAGATCATTTTGAACATTTGAAATAAGTATTGTTTTAAATTGTTATCTTATTATCGTATTAAAAATAAAGTATGTTACTTTAAAAAACATAGTATCTTGTTTCCGCAGCTGGCTATCATTTTTCAGAATAAAGCTACGAATAGTAGAGTTCATCTTTTTTGCTGTTTTTCTAGCAATATTTCTAATGAAACTATAGACTTCCTTACATAGCTGAACGCAGAAAAAAAATATCTTCCAGAATTGATAAAAAAATATATAGTGTGCCATTTGAACAAAAACAGTTGACTATAGCAATTTTGACATATGTTACCATGGAGACGTTCTAATTATGTCATTTGATAGAGATTGAACGGCGATTTAAAAATATATAGGGTTTGTTATAGCTATTTGTTAAAATAAAAGAGATACAGGGCCGCGAATACCAAACTGAATCACCCGGTATAATGCATACATTGAATAATAAATTACAATTAAATAATAAATAATAAATCACGTATATTTAAAAAAAACTATTAATTAATTTTAGCTTCTGTATCCCATAAATAATACATAATTCGTTAGGAGAAATTTTATTATTATATTACCTATAATACATAATTTAAAAACCATCCAAAGCCAGAATAATGCCTTTAAGGTCAAAGAGATACGAATGTTTACAATAAAACACAAGTCATCTGGAACAAAATCAGTTCCGGGCTTAAAATCTACGAAACATGATACTTCTTTATAGGTTTACGGAATTTCTTGACCAATTTCGCATATGCCACGTCCAATAAATTAGAAATCAACGAAAATAAATACCTAGCATATATGTTTGCGGTGGCCCTAAAGACACCGGGCTTAAAAATATCTTGTTTCAAAATTTGTCAATGATTACAAGAACGCTGAGAGGGCGGTAACTCATTTGTTTCATTGGCATTTTCGGAACAAGGTCAGAAGTCGCAGGGACCTTAATTTATTGTTGTGCTAACAAGAACTAATATCTGTCAAAATATGAAAGACAGGAAATATAGTTGATCAAAAAGTACTCACGGAATAGCCAGCAAAATTTTTATGTGAAATAGCAAATCTAAAATTGAAGTGCACAAATAAACTTGATACCTATCTTCTATGACGTAAGAGCGTCATCACTGTCAAAGCAGTGCCACACTTTGATGAATTGGTAGCGTCAAAACAACAATAAATACCGCTTATTATGATTTGGATATTTGATTGTATTTTGATATCATTATTTTAAACTTAATGCCAATTACTAAAATTAAAATAACCGGTGTGTACCAGAACATTGGGATTATGTTTAAGTAATTGGGCTTAGGCATTTTTAAATAATTTAATCCTTGTGAGTAAGCGAATATTTGCATGTAGGTAATATATGAAAAAAAAAAACACCTGACATTAGAAAGTCTTTTAGTGTTCAGCTCAAGTATATGGGTTTTTTATTTTGTTCATCTGATACACTAAATCCGACGGCCAAGATAAAAATAATATTCATGTACATTTAAAAGGAATTCGAAAATAAGTTGACATTCGTTAACTGACACTATAGAAGATATTGTCAAATTGTATCTATATGTAGAAGCAGTACAAGTACTTAAAATATTAAATGCCACACAAGACTATGACCGTGTAGTCAATACTTTAGCGGTCTGTAAAATACTGTACAATGTAAAATATCGTTTGATTATAACATACACGCAAAAAACTGATATTCGCGAATTAAGAATATATTTATTTGGTAGATCTATATAACATACAGGGTGGCCAAATGAAAACGAAACAGAGCCATTTTCAGGAAGTGCGTCAAGATTGTAGAAAAACGCTCAGACCCGTCGATTTTAGATTAAAGGGGGACACTCTTTGCTGGCATTTTTGACTCCGCCACTTTCATCCCCAAGCAAGGGTAAGCATCACCCCAAAATATTTAAATGGCATTGGGGGTTGAGTAATATTTCTTTTGAAAGCTCTTACAATTCTTTTTACAACAGACTTTAAATTTTATAATTCCGCTCAATACTTTGAAAAAAATTACATTTTAAAATTTAAATTATGTTTAGTTGCTTACTTACTACTTAGTTGATTAAATGTTCAAACTGATGACCGCCCGCTTCCATACAAGAATAAAGATTTTATTCGAAACGTTCGCGCGTATTCCGAAGCATTTCCGGAGTGATTCGACGGCATTCGTCGACGATTCTTTGATGAAAATCTTTCAACGACGCTGGCTGTGTTTTATAGATTTTACTTTTTAGGTATCTCCACAAAAAGAAATCTTCCAGTAATTGCAAATATATTTGGCCAGTCAAATTACCAGGTAGAAAAAAAGGACCCACCAACCGGTCATCGAAAATCCCAGCCCATACATTTAATTTTTCTGGTTGCTGTGTATGCACCTCGTGAAAAACTCTTGGGTTTGAATCGGACCAATAGCGGCAATTGTGACGATTTACCGTCCCGTTCAAGAAAAAACTGCATTCATCAGAAAAACAGATGTTAAAAAGGAACTGTGGATCGTTCCATGCTCGCTGACTCATTATTTCGCAAAATTGCAAACGGCGGTCCTAATCATCCTCATGAAGTTCCTAGACTAAATGTATTTTGTATGGATGGAATTTATTCTTCTTCAAAATGGTTTGTATGCTAGTTCGATTGATCCCAGACACAGATGCCAGCTGCCTCGTACTTAATGTAGGATCAAGATAAACTTGTCCCAAAGCTGCAACTTCACTAGCTTCATTAACTATAGGATTTTCAATTTCTCGTTTTTTATTGGCTACGTTCCCTGTCTCTTGAAATTTTTTTACTAACTCTAGAACATACTTCCTCTTGACATGTCGATCTTGATGTTGTTCATTAAATAGCTGAGCTGTTCTATTCGCACATTTATTGTTCATAAAGTAAAGCGAAATGATATCTACCTTTTCCGCAATAGAATAAACCATAGTGTTTAATTTTCAAAAACACAATTAAATAAACTACCAACCAACGCTTCTAAATAATACTAGAATATAATTTGGAATCCACTAATTTTACGTTTATTGTGTGTGTATAGCATTCATTTCTGTTTTTTACAATTGTGTTTTTTTTACGGCAATGCCAAAGATAATAGCGGTAAATCTGCAATGAATTTAGTTTCAAAAAAGCAAATACCTGTTGACATTATAGATTTAAATGTTTTTTTTTTGTCTTTTCTCTTATTAGAGTAATAATTCCAATATACAAACTTTCACAAACTACATCACCATATACTGTTTAATTTTTTTTTGCACAAAATAACGAAATACTTGTTAAATATCTTATGTAAATCTTTTGCGAAAAAAATTAAAATAGTCTTACAGTAGGTAACTTTGATCAATAAATTTTTGAAGAGCAGTTATTGATACATAAGGAGAATTTTTATTTTAATCACTCCAAAGTACCCGTTTCGAAATAACTTTTTCTTATTTAAAGTTGGAAGTTTCCCCAAATAATTACATAATACATAGCAATCCGTTAAAAACTGTCAAAGATGCAAAAGTAATTACCAAAAATATTTTATTTATAAATTTTAATAATACAGAGTAACGCATTTCAGATGGAAACATTCTTATGAAAACGGTTTGGATTCTTTGGAACGATACAGTTTTAAAACTGTATAGCTTCACATAATATTTTAATTAATTGTCAGTTATCACAGTCTACTTTCTTGTTGTAAATTTTGACAAAAATTAGTTAGCAATTCTTTTATTTCAAATCTGTCATCACTTGATTCTATACTACCTCAATACGGTTTGTGCCAAATTTAATGAAAAATTATTTATTGCTATTGTAAAATTATTATTATTATAATTCCTGTCCTTTCTAAATGCAATAAGCAATCTATGAAATCATAAATAAATTGAATAAACATATGAAATGTTAATCATTTAATCTTTTTTCAAATTAAACAATAACTTTTAATTTTAATGGATGAATCATAATTATACCTAATTATGAATAATAAAGAATTACTAATAATAATATAATCCTTCATCTTATCTCAAGTTTTTGAAATTCATACTAAATCTCACTCAATTTTGTCAAATTTTGATTTTGAAGTTGCACACACAAATCACCTTACATAATTTCAGTCAAGACTATTAGGGTAATACCTTTAATTCAGAAATTTATATTTCGGTCTAGAGAATATGTGTCATTTACTGTATTAATAAATCTTAAGTTGTTTTCCGTTCACTTAGGTATGTAGTAACCTATCTTGGAAAAATATTTTTTTTTTCGAGCATTCTTTGCCGCTTCTCACATCTGTCTTTGTTCTCCCACTATTTGTCTTCTATAGCTTTATCAAGCATCACACTCTTTATTCCTCTTTCCCATGATGTTTGCTGTCTTCTTCTTCTACTTCTTCATCAATTTTTCGGTGTATATTGAAAAGCCCTCTTTGGCCAACCATTTCCATCCTTCTCATCACATGGCCATACTATATTGGTTATTCTGTTTTAAATTTTATTGACTGTATTATATGTTCTTCCAGTTTTCTCCTTCATTTCTGCATTTGGTACAAGCTGCAGTCTAGAAATCCTACGTGACCTCTTTAGATCCATTTCTTGTAAGTCTACCTTCCTTCTATCATTTTCCGTCATTTGCCAGCATTCCCAACTGAAAAATGGAACTGGAAATGATGTGCCCTAAGTATCTATAATCTATGCATGGTAATCTTATTGATTTCTAGTTACTCGTTTTGTTGTTCGTCGTTTAAATACTATGTCTTTTTCTTACATACTATTAAAACCCATTTTTGGTAATCCACTTCCAGTTTTTTTCACATAAAATCTGTATCTTCTTTATCTCCTGCGACAATTACTTGATCGCCGGCAAATAGAAGAGTCGCCAGGCATTTACATGTTTCCCATTTCAATTCCCATTCCTGTACAGCTTGCTCTCAAGTATGATAGTGCCTCTTGAAAATAAATATGTATTAAAAAGTGTAGATGACAAACGCAACCCTGCTTGAGGTTTTTAGTTGTTGGGAAATATTGTGACACGCAATTTCCTATTTTAGTAGCACTTCTCGAAGTTTGATAAATATTTAAAATTGGAAAAATATTTAAATATGTAAAAAGGTATTCTTTCTAAAAATGTTACATAATAATAAGCTTAGATTTCTTTTGTTCTTAAAAATACTTATACGTAGTTTCCCGGTTTCTCAGTAAAATTACACTTTACGTGTGTATTTTGGGTAAGTTACACAAAAAGTGTAAAATTACATGCTTAATTTATTTGTATGATGTAATTTTATATTACCCACTGTGGTGTCAAAATAGCCAATGATCTAGTGCACAATTTTACATAAAATCAGTGTAATTTCGATTTTGAATTTAAAAACTGTAGGACCCACTGCTGTGCCTGATGAACACGCCGCATAGGCAATTACTTTGCGGGTGCTTAGCGCTAAATCACTAATTACCTTCCAGGGAATACATACAAAATATCATTACAAAGACACCGTTTACCCCGCTACTAAACTCCACACGAGGAGAATCCCCTCTCTCCGTCTAATCTCGAATATAAAAGAGAAAAAGAGAGGGAGTAGGAACTGCGCTGTTCATTTCGGAGATGCAACCCTTGCTTTATCGCGCCTCGGTAATACCATTCCGAATTCACTCGCATATGGCCTGGTTAGCCTGGATAATCCTCACTTCCTTATCCCTGGAGAGGTCCTTTTGTAGTTACACATAACTTATTTTTAATAGAATCGGCTTCAGTAAATCAGTTGTGGGGTGCCGCGGATTAAATCATTTTCAAAGTTTAATTTACAAGCTAAATGGTTGTTTTTTTTTAAATAAATATGTATTTTTTATTATTAACTAGTGTACTTTACGTAATGAGTGCACCTATAATTCCTGAAAATTCTAAACCAATTTTTGGGAAAACGTCTACCTACATAGCAATTTTTTATTCCGAAGTCAGAATAATAATACCACGTCTTCCTACATCACATGAGTTGACCTATTTGACGTTTTTTCCAAATATTAAATATCGAATGTGAAAAAAGTAAATTATTCGTCCAAAAGTGGTAATTCTACATTATTTCGCATTAATTCAGAGAAAAATAGAATACTTAAATAAAATCGAAAAATAGAATAAATGAAAAATAAATAAAATAACTTAAATAAATTAAAGTAGACGAGGAACTAAATAAAACTAGCAAATTTCTAATCCAATGAACTAGGGGCATAAATTAAATATTTTTCGTAAACGGGCATAGTTTAGGTAAAAACTTTCCGACAAGGCTGTATTAAACTTACATTTTATCTTTAACCGAACGTACAGAAAGAAAACGTTCTTCTACGCAGCGAGAAGTTTTTTTCATAAATAATATTTAGTAGGTACCCTTTTGTTTATATCTACCCATGTTATGTTATGTTTATACTAACAGAAATGTTTCTTTGCAGTTTGAATAAGTAACCTAATAACTTAATTTTATTATAAAGAGTGCCCTGAGAATAAATTTAACCCCATCAGGACAAACACCTTTTGCCTATTTTTTTTTTATTTAACTTGTCCTGTATGCAGTATTTTAATTTTTTTTACTAGCCCAAATACTACACTGTAAAAAAATCGGTGTGAGTGAAAACAATCAAATCCATTAAGTGAAATGAGAATACATTTTCACTCAATATTGAGCATTTTAATAATTTTACTCATTCGTGATATTTGAACTAATTATGTTCACTCAAATATAGGTAGGTACCCGTTAAATAAATTCTCCAGATAAACTCCTATTTGGTACACTTGTACCTAAATCGGAGTAAATGTCCTCATTATTGAGTGACGCCCTCCCCATTTTAAGGTTGTCGTGCGTTGTCTTTGTTAATTCCCATCGTCCCCATTAGGTTAACTCGTGGCGTGGTGTGTGAGTATGGCGTGTAGTGCGGATCCATTTATCCGGTTTTTTTGGTGGCAATTGTGTTTAAATGCAGTGATTTGATTGCTATAATTAAAAACAATAATATATTAGGTCTGGATTAATATTTGGTTAAATAAGCGGGTAGTTAGATTGTTACCCGTACTTACTTACGTATCTGTAACGTACAATATAGGTTATGGCAATATATTCGCCTGATCAGTTAACCAATTATTTTAATAGAGACCTAAAATGTTGTCTCTAAAACAGATCTGTATAGAAATAGAAACCACTGTGGCAGCTTAGTACCGAGAGATCCAGAATGATTGAAGCGTTTAGGGAACGCAGCCTGTTTCTAACACCATCTTTAGCATATAAAAATGTATAGTATTGACAGAGACAGGCACAGACTACGATCTCCAAACACTTCAATCATTCTGGATCTCTCTGTAGTTATGACTTATACAATACAGTCTGTTAATATTGATTTTACATACTCAGGATAGAGTAAAAATTCTCTCACTTGATAGCAGAAACTCGGATTTGAGTAAAATTCACTCACTTCTGTTGCAATAGTTTCACTCATAAAATTTTAGTTTCACTCATACTAATAGAGTGAATATTTCACTCAATCGGGTGTGGACAGAAATTGAGTAAAATTAAGTGAAACTGAATTAAATTTTTTTTATAGTGTAGCAGTTAGTTTTTTAGTCATTATTAACTCAACTTTTAATTAACGCTCCCTTGGCGGTTAACAAAATTATCTTAAAAAGTAAGGGATTTCCGAAAGAAAATATTGACAAAATTTGTTACTTTTGATGGGCTAGTTAAATTGGAGGATAGTTAAAATTTTGGCATTTATTTCTCAGATTTCTGTACTTTGAGGCAATATAAGAATCCAAATATAGAAAATATTTCATATTAGGTATCTGTGACCAAATGTGGGCAAAGAGCAGAAAAAGCTCACAGTCTAGATTACCTACTTGATGATATTAATTAAATTAAAAGAAAATATTTTGCTCAGTATTTTTTCTGAAAACAGCAAAGGACAAATTTAGAATCAATGCACCTTATGCCATGAAAATTGCATTAAATGAGTACCTACTTAAATCAAATATTTTTTTGATTTTTTTACTTTGTACAAAACCATAAAATATACGTGTCATTAAAATTTTCAGCAAATACTTCTAAAAAATAAGAACATTTGATAGCCTATTAATACTGAATTTAGATATCAAAAGAATGATTTTGGTTCATTTATTGTTTAAAATAACACAGAAATTTTTAAATTAGTATGCAAAAAACGTGCATTTAAATCATCGTCTTTTTAATTCTTAAAAGTGTATTCTAATACTTCTTAAAAATCTGAATAATCTATAAAAATAGTTTTGCGAACAATAAGTAAATTTTATAGGCAATAATAAATTTAATATTTGATGCCAGTTATCCAGTACCATAAATAAAAAATGCAAAGGAAACCGCGTACAAACAGAAGAATATAAAAATAAATTAGGAGCACTTCCTTAAAACATGCTGATCCTGGATAATCTTCGATGCGCTATCAAGTTTTATACCATAATTCCCAAGCATAATTTTAATGATCCCTTTAATCCAAAGTATTACACTTGTAAGCTCAATCTAAGAGGAATTAATGTCTGGCAAATTTCTTGTCATGTCTTCAAAACATTGTCGCTTAATAACTTTGTTGTACGTAAGGTAAATTTGCTTGTTTATTTTTCTCATGGGATGCTGCATATTTGTGTAATACACGAGCACATTATAAACTTTATTAATCGATACATTCAATCAAGTCTTTCAGGTAGGTTTCGTTATATGTAACATAAAACAATTAATGAGAGTCACTACAGAGTTTTAGGTATCACAAATATTAGCTGAGCTGAATGTATTTGAAACTAAGCTCACATAGTTTACATCGCAGAGATAGAGAGGAATAATTCAGGATTATTGAAACAAGGAAATACGAGTAAATCTATGGTAATAGTTTTCTTTGGAGAATGTTTCTTTATATATAGTATGTGGGTAGCTAAAATATTATATAGTGTCAAAAACTGCACGCATATTCGTCTGAAGGAAATAGACTGCTAAAACAAGATATATTTAACTGAATATATTATGTTTCAAATTATGACTTTATATACCACAAAAAGTTGTTGCATATACTCTATACCTACAATTAACATATGTAGTATAAATTTTTCAAATATCCAGAAGGATATGAATAAAATTTATTTTCTATTAAACGAGAGTACAAAAAATTGGTGGAATAATTCTGTGTAATGTTTTCAATGTTATAATAAAAAAAACACAAACCATGCAGAAAGTGCCTATACAGGGAGTTTAAGAATAAAATGTCATAAGTAAAGGAATCAGTAAAAATTGAAAAATAACATTTTTTGTGAACTGTAAGTCTGTCGTCTTTTGTTTTTGAGATGCAGGGCATTCTTATTTTATGATACTTGTCAATATCTTCAAATGTAATCGATATGGACATTATTTAAATTTGGTAGGCGTATGTTTTGAAAATCATATAATTTTTTAAAAGTTACCTACACAGAACATTAGTTGTGCTGCAAATCTCGAATATTTTATATCACAACATTTAGGATTAGGATTTCATTTTTTATGTACTTTTTAATTCTACATAAAAAATGTACTTTTGTCAGAATTCGCTGTTTTTTATAGGCTTTAGATAAATATTGCTCCTCAAACAACTGCTAAAACTAAGTAATCTAGTCTCAATAGTACCTATATTGTGTAACAAGTGCAGAAGTGTCAATTTATCACGAGTTTGAAAAAATTGCGGCACGAGCCGTAAGCAAGAGCTGCAATTCAAACAAGTGAGAAATTAAAATTTTTACATATTCTACGGTCACACTTTTTCACCTCCCAGAAATCCATACTTATTTTTTAATTACTGTATAAAGTAAATCTTTTTTATTTGTAGCACTTTTTGACTAGAAATCACGTAGGTATTATGGAATTTATTTGTTTATTATTTTGTAGTAATAATAATTACAACAACGGAAACTAAATATACTTAATATTAGGTAATGCTAACTTTTTTATGAAAAATTATGATTCACAACTGCGTTACTACTTATTCAACTGAATTCATTATTTTGCTTGCAATATTCATTTTAGTATGTATTAAATTATCAACGTGACCTTTTTTCAACGCCACTCATTCTGACGATCATAACATGGTTATGGCATAGGATCGCCAGAATATGTGTCCTGTCACTAATTTATAGAAGGCTGAGAATTCTTGAGTCAAGTTACCAAATTTAATTTTGTACTAGGCGTATATTTGCCTTTCCAATAATTTAAGAAGAAATAAGTTGGTAGATTGGCACGAAGCTGATTTTAACACTTCTGGATGATTTAGTTTTCGTACCGGTCAATTTTATTATGAAAGAAGAATCTTTTGATCTTCTACATTACTATTTTCTAACTTGTAGAAGAGTTAACGGTACGGTTATATCGCTTTGCAGTACGTTTATATCACTTTTTCGTTGTGTTTTAGTTTTTATGAAAAATTGTCTAGTGGTGCGAAAAAGCGAACCTATTTTGGATAGTTTTCGGTATAATTATGTAGAAGAACAAAATGTCATAAATATTTTTTAAATAATTTTAGGTTAACAATAAACAAAGAAGAAAGCATGAACATATGTTAAAAATGATTTCGTTAAAGATTAAATTAATTATTCTTCCTTAACAAAACATTATCCTTCCATTGCTTCTGGATGATATTTAAGTTCATCAAACTATATAGTCTCTTAATTCTTTCACAGTATTTATTTGGTCTATAAACATTTTTTCATACAAATCAGTTTTATTTTAATAAGCGATATTATTTTATAATCTGTAAAAATTAAATATATGTCACCAGAACAAACAAAAAATTATAGGAGAATGGTACTAGGTTAAAACACATAAATTTTTCAGCTTTTTTCAAAAACGAAACAGTTTAACGAATCTTAAAAGGATGATTTACAGCTTAAAAAACGCCCTCTACAATTTATTTTAAAATTAATCTGGCCTATTTAGGGAAGAGGCTCCTCAAATCACATGTCGAATTTCAATATGATACATCAATTAATTTTTAAAATTTATTGACAACATTTGTTAACAAAATAGCATTCAGTATTATTGGATTCAAAACATGACTCGTATAGTTCATAGGAAACTTCCACTACTACAATTTATTATAAGTATTCTAAAATCACAGTATTTTACATAACTCCTTTCTAATATTTTAGATAAAAGCAAGTAGTATCAAAATATATCAGATGGTTAATTTTTCACCAATTTATTAGATCAACAAATATTTGATCATTTTAATTCTAATAACCTCCACTATGTCTAGCTGTTTGTAATACTTGGGTAACTATTATTAAAATCAAGACTGTAATATACAGATACTATAAATAAATAAGTGATTTTAAAATAATTTTAAAAAATGTAAGAAATGCTTTTAGTTGTCTTTGCTCTATTCTATTCTTCTATTCTATTGGAAGTAACATTCGGAATATAAGAACGTGCCAATATATATCCTATTGACTAACTCACTGCTTATTTTGATCCACATATTTGTGTACACAGAATCTGACTTCTGGACAGCCTACATCATTAATTTTACTTCCAGTATACAAATAGCTTAATAGTGGTCAACCCCTTTCTAACTATTATGATTCGACTCCCCATAAATAAGTCACATCTGTCGATGTACATTTCGCTTAATCCCTTCCCAAAATACGTGTGGGGTAAAAGTATTTAATAGTTGCACACAACTGAAATGAAATATGCTAAAAGCAGGTATCCAATGCAATAAAAACTGAAATTAGAGAGAAAAATATGTTTTGTATATCAACTTCTACACAGTAAAATGTTTCGTAGAGTGATATTACTCCACAATTTCATTTATCTGCCTAAAATGTTTATCATGAAACTTAAACTGAATGTTCATTCTAATAGATCATATTTTCATAGTTTTTTTATCTTTATATACTGTGATAGTATAGTTAATACTTAACAACTACCTTAAAATTTTGAAGTCATCTTCCAATAATAGACTACAATCTCAATCTTCATTCTGAACAGAACTGACAACATAATCAACGAATCGCATAAAGCAAAATTAGATGACAACGCAAGAAAAAACTACGACCAAACTCATTCTAACTGATATAAAAAAATCTCTCCAAGTGATATAAATGCAGTATTTAAATATATGTGTAAGTAATAAAATTTTGAGAATATAAAGGCAAAAAGCAGACTGAAATTTTAAAGAAAAGCATGACAGTTTCAAATTCAAATATTAAACATTGTACTTAGTTTGTCTATAGTAGGTATAATACGTGTAACATTTCCTTAAATCTCTGTTTAAATTTTAGTAGTTAGATTAAAATATATATAAAAAAGTAAAAGTGTTATGTCGGTAGTTAATGTCACAAGATACCAGTAAATTTAGTTACAGATAAGATAAAAATGAACTGCAAAAATTTATATAAAGTGGCCATAAAAATCAGATAAACAGTTTTATCTCTTGTGCAATAACGTGATAACCAAAAATATATCATATTATTTCTATTTGTAGAAATCTATCAATAAAACTATTGCTACATACAAAAATTTCCAAAATTCGAAAAACACTACTACGTAGATAACAGTCAATTCAACATTTTTGCATACAGTAAAGGAAATCAAACTAACAAGATTTTATATAGATAAAGATCTGCATAATTATACAGTCGTGTTTTAATGGATTCCACTTCAAACCCTACTGAACAGATGAGAACCCACGTCTATAGATAACATTTAAAAAATATGTATCGGAAAATCTAACCAATTACATTTGAGGATAGACGATAAATTGCAGACAGATAAGAAAGTCACACCCAAATGTGAAATATTACAAGGGATAATGACAGTATCGACTTGTATACATGTACCGAAAAAGTAAATATTGTGCGATACCTAGGGTTTATTTATTGAGGAATTGATGATATCGGACTCCGATGTTTGTTTTGGTTCTGTATAGGACATTGTTCTTTTCGTGCTTAATATTCCGAAGAAATATAGCTACAGGAGATGAATTTAAATTCTATCTACTTGCAAGATTATTCTTTCGTTTATACAGGGCGCAACAAAAATGTTGGACAGTTTCTGGGCAGATAAAAATGACAGGCTGTAACCTGCAACTCTTTATTTCCAAAGTATAAGACATTAGCTACACACCAGAAGAAAAGCATGTATGTTTTCTTCTATAACTCTGGAAAACAGATAAAATTTGCTATGACGCCAAATTGTTTTTATTTATATTTTTGCACCAGTGTTAATTTATTTGAGTAAATAGAAATAATAGATGGGAAAATGATGATATTATCGTATGCAATTAGAGACATTGCAATCTATTAGTAAAATTAAAGTTAATTTGCTTTCAAAATTTCATACCTAAATATCTGTAAACAGTTCAAGACTATTGGAAGATATCAACTAGGCAGTAGGAAAGTAGGTAATTACAATTAATCTGAATTTATTATTTATTATTTATTATTTCTTCCAATTTTAATACCATCTCAAAGAAATAAATTACTGAAGATTCTAAACTAATATTTACTACGTTATGCAAAAAATAATGTGAATCTGTTTAAAAAATAAAAAATCTTTATTTATGCTTCTAAATCAATTTTGTCGCCTTCAAAGTAATCCCCACCCGATACAATACACTTATGCCAACGTTTTTTCCATCTCTCGAAACAGTCTGTAAAGTCTTTTTCCGATATGACCTTAAATGCTTTCGTCGATTCAGTTTCTATTTCCTCGGTCGCAACGGAAAGGTGTCCACGGAATGGTCTTTTGAGTTTAGGGAATAGCCAGAAGTCACTCGGTGCTAAATCAGGCGATTACTGTGGTTGCAGAACGATATGTGTTGAAATGGTATCGAATTATCGATGCTGTGTGAGCCGGTGTATTATCATGATGCAAAAACCAAGAGTTGTCTGTGTCCATAATTCCGGCCTTTTGTGGCGAATAGCATCACGCAAACGACGCATAACACTCAAATAATTTTCCTTGTTAATAGTTTGGCCGGTTAGAAGAAATTCATAGTGCACTACGCCATGATAATCAAAGAAAACTGTCAACATGACCTTGATTTTTTAGTGACTGGCGTGGTGTTTTCGGTCTTAGTTCACCTTTTGCACGATATTCACTCGGTTGTTTCCGGGTAGTAAGCGTAGATCCAAATCTCGTCTCCAGTAATGATGCGTTTTATGACGTCTTGATAGTCAGAAATGCCAAAAGTATTGACAAGGTCTCTTATTGTTAATCGTCGGTTTTCGAGCACAAGATATTTGATTTGATTAACGTTCATCAGTTGACGTTGATGGTCATCCGGGACATTGTCCGTCCTTAACGTTTTTTTTTTGCCTTCTTTAGTCTTTGTAAAAATTTTTTGCGACATAACCTCATCACTGCGTTTCCGCGGCAGAATATTCATTCCGCAAACAAAATTTCACTCGAACTCACTTTCGTATGTTTACAAAAACACCGGTAGCTCTGCAGCAATTGAATATATTGACTTGAAACTTTGCTTAGATATGAAGGACAGTGCTACCAACTTACCAAAATAATAATAATACTGTTAATATCTTGCGTAAAGTCTATATTAATATATTTTTTGATCAAAATAGCATTATATATCTTCTAATTAATTTGAGTTTCGATCTAGTTTGAGTATATTACATACATAGGTATTTAGCTGTCGTAAAATGAAATCTACAAAAACACAAACAAGGATAGAAAAATAATAATTAGCAAGAATATTAGTTATAATCTGTCATATGCGGAGTTCCACAAAGAACAGTTTTAGGTCCTCTATTGTATAAATGTTTATATGATTGTTTCAATGGTAAAATAGATCATAAAATCATTGTCTATGCCGATGATACTGTACTTAGTGACTGCAATGTGGTTAAAGAAAAAGTGAAACAGGTTTGATCAAGATCAAAGAATATGTGTCCAATAATTTATTATCAGTGAACATACTTCTATGACATATACAAATAACCTTGGCCATTATTATAGATAAATATCTTCCGTGGGACATATACAAATATAAACAAATTAATATTAAATTATGATGCTTTGGTTGAGTCAATGTTGCAGTGTGTAATAATTGACTGTGGTGCAATCTATCAACCTCATCATAATCCATTAAATATGTTTTAAAATACAATTAAAAAAATATTTAAAAATGCAAAATGTACTCTTCAGGTTTACTGTTTAAATAATCTATAATTTAAAAAGACATAATATTCATTTATAAAAATATAAAAGGCTACCTCGCTTATAGTAACAACTATAAGATGATGTCACTATTATTAAATAAGTCTATTTCTCAGTGGAGTGCCCCTTATGTTATGCATATTATAACGAGCGTTCAAATAAAAACGTGGTCAAGTTGGTTCTGAAAATTTGGACGTAGGGCGTAGCGTATAGCAAATGAACTTAAACGTCATCTGTCAAAGCGCTATATCGCCGCTATCAATTTGAATATTTTCGTTTTAAAAAGCGTTTAAAATGGTGTTTTCTCAAGAACAAAAAGTGTTTATCATAGAGTCCTACTTTAGAAATGGACGCAAGATTGATGGAATATGGAAGTATTCTATTGAGGAATGTTTCATAGAATTTCAAAATCAATTTCCCGGCGTTGTTGAGTACAAAATTTTTCAAAGTGCAGTTCAGCGTTGTGTTAATGTTTTTCGTGAAACGGGCAGTGTAACAAGAAAAGAAGGAAGCGGCCGACCTAAAAAGCGGACTGAAGAATTAAAAGAAAATGTCCAACAAATAATGGAAAATGCGCCAAGAACTTCTGTACGTGTTTTATCACAAATGGTGGGAGTATCAGTCGGTACCTGCCACACAGTGTTAAAAAAAGATTTGCGTTTGTTCTCCTATCGTTTAACTTGTCAGCAAGAACTTCATGAAGTTGATTTTCCGCGACGGGCTGTATTTTGTGAATGGTTTTTAAACAACTACGGTGAACTTCATAATATCACCTTTTTTTCTGATGAAGCCTGGTTTCATTTAAGTGGTTACGTAAACTCACAGAATATGAGAATGTGGTCTTCTGAAAAACCAGATAACTTTTTTGTCGAGGGCCCTCTACACGCTCAAAAAATTGGAGTTTGGTGTGCTCTCAATCGAAGGAGGATTTATGGACCTATTTTTTTTAATGGTACTCTTACTGCGCAAAGGTATAGAGAAGAAATTATCGCTCCTTTTGTTAACCAGCTGGAAGAAAACGAAATTACAAACTTTTACTTTCAACAAGATGGCGCAAGGGCACATACGGCAGGCGAGACGATGAATATGTTGAGGGAAGTTTTCCAAAATCGACTAATAAGTCTCAATGCTGAACATGAATTTCCACCGAGGTCATGTGATATTACGCCGTGTGATTTCTTTTTGTGGCCTTACCTTAAAAACACTATTTTTGAACTGCCTATTCCTGATTTAAACCATCTGCAGGCTCGACTTATAGACAAGATTCGTGAAATTAACAATACCCCGAGCATCTTAGAAAATGTCTTTAATTCTTTGAGGAACAGGTGTGAAAAGTGCTTGGAACAAGGAGGGGGACACTTTCAGCAGCTGCTTTAATTTATTGTTATAACAAGGAGGGGGACACTTTCCGCAGCTCCTTTAATTGTTTGTTATTGTTATCACGATTATTCTTTAAAATAAAGTTATATAGTCATTAACGTTATTGAAACTGACAGCTGCTGTACAGCTCGTTGAGAAATGAGGTTAAGTTGGTTGGTATAAGCTACTCCCTACGTCCAATGTGTCAGAGCCAACTTCGACCACGTTTTTATTTGAACGCTCGTTAGTATAAGAGATTGTCTATGGAATCAATCAACAGTTTCAAATTTTTACAAAAAAAAATTATAATTTTTATCTCATTTTAGCCCATTCCTCATTTATCTTGTGAACGATTGTTCTATTGGTAGATGATGATTTTCTTTATTTTTTGAAAAGATCTTTTAAGTGAACTAATCGTTATCTTATGCAGAAATAACTAATTACTCACGTAAATTAGTAAACCGGGTCGGAACAAATTTTAATTTGTGAGGCTATATTTCCTATCAAACTAATGGCCAAGTTATTGTATTGTACAATTATAATGGCAATACATTATGAATGCCCATGATTATGATTCAAAATATTCACAGTTATTATTGACATTAAATAGCATTTCTAACAATTTTACTGTAACATTTAAAAGTCGCACCAAAATCTTAACACCTACAGTTTAACATTATTAATTAAGAGTAGGTATATTATTTATTACTTCTGTAAAATTATTTTTTCAAAATGCATTAAGTAGTACCTGAAGTTTATTTGTAATTACAATAAAGTATAATTCGTAAAATTCTGCCCTCTCTAACTGGTTAACAATAATAACAAAATATTTGAATTTTATTTTGCCAAATCTGACAAATTAAATAAAATTTTCATTATAACAAAATTTTTATGACTACATTCCGACGTTAATGAACTACTTCATTTGATTAAATTATATAATTTGCTATAGCAATAATCTCCGAAAAAAATTGTAGTATCATTCATAATAAATTAATTTGTAACAATGGAGCTTGGCATGGCAGAATACCGAATATTTCATGGCGAAGCACGGCCAGCCGTTTTCCGTCGGGAGACGAGCGCGATGGAATCCCGGCAAAAACGAAAACCAAGCCGCGGCCCGAGACGCGAATAAACGACGCCTCAGGAGCACCAACCGGCATCGGCGTCGTTTGGCGACGGCCTCCTTTATAATTCGCATTAGGTGGCCATTACCTCGATACCCGGATCAGCCGGTATTACCGGTAAGCCCGCAGTTAATGAATCAGACACCTTCGCTTCCTCATCTAACATGTTTACAGATTTATCCGCAAGTACAACTTCGAGGAAAATAGAGAGAACGGAGGTGTACGTGTGATATTGGACATTTTGTTATCTACACCCAAAACCACAGTTCGTTTTAGCAGAAAAAAATAGTAGAGGATTATTTAATCACTACCTAAGAGACATGCAAGTGATGACGTTTAAAGAGATCATAATACATACATATAATGAATTTGCATGAATATTATTCATAGCTTCAAGCTAAAGAAAAACAATGAATTGAATAATTTAGATATTTATATTTCCATTATTTTGATTGAATTGGTTATATGGCTTTTGATGAATGAGAAGGTTGGTACTTTTGACATATTTATGTGACCAGCATCAGAGTAAATTATTGAAAAAAATAAGCCTTAATTTCGTGCCTGGTGTACCTATTTTTGAGGCAAAAATGAAAATTGATGTTAAAGTAGATACTAGCATAAGGTCGGTCTGTTTCCGATACAGACTTATGAAATCCGATTGCAGCTTTATAAAATATGAGAGAACCACTTATTCTTTAATGAAAATACTTATTGTTTTTATAAAAGTTGTTACAGTGTTTGAGACATATGCTTCAGATATAAGCTTACAAATGGACCCCTTGGATATGAAATCTGTGGGCTCAATGGAAACTGAATGATAAGATAAAATCAGTTATTCTCTGCTATAAACTTGTATAAGAACAGCATAAATTACATGTCAATTACCCCCTTCTTGCACCACAAATGCATTGGTTTTTTGTATTTGGTATTTGTTCTAGCCATTTGTTTATCTTAAATATATTCACAAACAATAAGATTGTAGCTCATCATTTTGGATACGGATAATATTTTGAATGTTACTACTTATCCTCATTTCCCCTGCTATAAATTTAAAAGTAGAAAATACATGATTTTTTAAAAATTTCATTTATACGAATTTCACATTAACTCAGATCAATTGTTATAATTATTTAGTCAAATGATTAACGCCAAAAAACTTAAAAAAAAAACTCTTTTGCCTCTCCTGAGCAAATTACATATTGGCGTTTATCACTTTCTTGCTACAACGTCTACATTTGTATGATACTTTTTGGCATTTGAAACAGTACTAAATAAATAGTTCGTTAGACAGTATTATATTGTGTAAAGAGAAACGGCAGAACACTAGTTTTGAAATTAGTTTAGAAGTCTGTAATTTCGGATATGACAGGGTGACTAATCTTGAATACTATCTGATATTAGTTGTTTATATTAAAATTGACAAAGATGTTGGCAAGATTTACATTTCTATTCAAAAAATAAAAAAACTATTTACTCATATTTTGTTGTATCTGTATTTGTAACTTTCAATTCAGTATTGAATTACCGTACACCATTATTCGACATTATGTACCAGTTTTTATAAAATCGAGTCTTGTCCCTGAAATGGGTATACTATAATTACTTTACATACAGACAAGAGTTTCAGTCACTGTTTTCTCTAATGTATCTCTAATATGAATTCAACGAAATTATGATCTATTATGATAGTGAATCTAAAATTAAAAATGTAAAATAGTGTATTCGACCTAGTGTGCTATGCTTATGCATTTGTATACTTATTATTATAGAAAATCAAATTGTCTTTTCACCGATATAGGCATTGTAAGGGCTACAGTTTCATTTTTCTCATATAATTGCTGTTTTCCTCCATTTTCAAGAATATTACATGAAAAATATGCGCCTTGAAAGACATTCAGTAGTATCAAGTATTTTCAATATATTTTATGTCCATTCACCATGAATCAGAATTATTAGCATCATTTCTATGATTTATTTTGCAGACAGAATGTCCCATGGATATAAAATGACAAGCATTTTTCTTGTCGAGCAAATACTTGACACTTGTAGAATACTGAATGAAAATACTAATATTTGACTTTCAAGGTACATTTGACTGATTGATTTTTAATATAATATTCTTGAGAATGGAAGAAAATCGCAAATATCTGAGAAAATTGAAACTGTAGCCCCTGCAATGCGGTGAAAAGACAATTTGATTTTCTATAATATGGTTCAAAAAGGTACAGGGTACCTATTCCATTGAATTACAAAGTTTTGTCGGTTTTAAGTTTTGAAAATATAACCTAAAAATATGAGACTTAGTACAATTTTTTTCAGGTGATTTTGATAGTAGAAAGTAGTGCATCTTATGTTCTTTGTGTGTTCTATAAAACAAGTGAAAGCTTACAGAAGGAAGAAAGATATAAGGAATTTTCGAAACGCTTGCATCTGTCAAAATTTTTATAAAATGTCGATTATCTCGTAAACGGTTAGATTTAGATACAGGGAAGCTTTAACATATTCGACTTATTTTTAATTTATTTAATAATACACTAATATATAGGGTGTTGCATTTAAAATAACGACATTGACAGCTACTTCCGGTATAACCTAATAATCCCCGTAAACAAAATTTCACAGTCAAATTATCTTTGGTTTCTCAGAAATGTTTAATAACCACTGACCCTGAAGAACCCTGTATAATATTTGTTTAGGTTTAATATGTAGAATCACAAACGTTAATTCGATATGGTATGATTATGATACATCAAACCTACATTTTGTTATGATCCAGTATAGGTTTTATCAACATTTTAAATCAAATCCGTTTTATTGTTATCGTATTATAACTATATTAACTATTTTTGTACTAGTTATTTGATTAAAGCAAATTTAAATAAATATTTTTAACCCCCAATAACGAGTAGTTTGGAAAACAATGTTTATCTTTTATGTCTGTATTACTTTATTAATTTATACTTAATATATGATTTAATTATACCTACATTTTTATAACTCAATAAAAGCGAAATATTTAATTAATTGTTTCCTACATGTCCCGAGCTATTTAATTTCTATAAGGGTTTTATTATAAGAAATATTTGCCAGAGAAACTTATTATAGCCATAAAATAAAAATCCACATCGTTACCGTCTCCTATAAAATTTATCATCTGATAAAATATAATCCCATAATTGATAATTTTTTATCGGCAATTAGAATCCATAAATTTTCGTTAGACGTATAAAATTGAAGGTAATGTTATAAAATTTATAGCCTCTTTAAAATGATATATTTATTGCATTTTCATTGATTACACGGAGAGGCATTTTCAATTGGTCAAAATAAAATTACGAGAAGATTGATATAATAATCTCGACATATAGATGGTATATAAAACTAGTGCCTGCGTTGTTTACACATTTTAAATTAAGCTGAAGTTAAAAAATTATATCTTAGAAATCGTCGTCCTAAATTAGCGATATGAACTTCTGAAAGAAACAATTATTTCAATGAAGCCTATACTAGAAACGCTTTTTTAACGATACTTGCAAATAATACAAGGTGTGGCGCCAAAATAGGAACAAATAAAACATCTTTTCCAAACATATTTTTCATTGGAGAAACGAAAAGGCTTTTTACAAAATTGTTTGTAGGGTTATTCAGAACACATTTACTCAATATATCCCCCATTTGCGTGAATTATTGCTTTCAGTCTCGGTTTGAAGCGTTTGCAGGCTCGCTTTAATGCGTCACGGTTCATATCGGCGGATGACGCTTCAATATCGGCTTTCAATGACGCGACGTTTGGATATCTGGACTTCTGGTGACCCGCTCAACCACGCTCCATACATAGAAGTCCAAGGGATTTAAGTCTGGGCTGTTGGGAGGCCAAAATTCTTTGGACCAAAATATGACATTGCTCGACAACCAATTTTGCCAAACCAAACCAAACCAAATGGCTGGGTTTAGAAGAAACAGTTTCACTAAATTTTCCAGAACACGCAAATAAACTTCTTTTGTTACATTTCCCACTTTGTTAAAGAAATGGAGGGGCATGACATCACTCTCATTGGACACAACACTTAGCACGTAAACATTTGTCGAACATTTTGTTCTGGAAACATCTTCAGGGTCGTGGACGAGCCAGCTGTCATTCCTTTGATTTTTTCTTCAGGAAAACACCTGATTCATCTGGTAGCACTTAAGGAACACGAAAGCAGTTTACACCGTTCAACTCGCTTTGCCCTGGCAGCTTAGGGAAGCACTTGTTTCACTTTAATTGTATAAGACTTGTAACGGAGGTCGTTCTCGAAGAATCGACGTATAGTTTTTTCACTCACATCGACAACTGATGACAATTTTCGGATCAACTACCCCTGACACTCAAGAATCAGCTCCTGAACCCGTTGAATGACGTCTGGCGTCTTGGCAACGTGCTCGTTCGGGTGAGTTTTCCTCGCTGGTATTTCAGAACCTTCGTTGGACTTCTCCAACTCATTATACTTAGTAATGACATCATATACAGTCAATCTCTCTGTCTCTGATTCAACATTGGGACTATTTTAAGGTTATGACTGTTTAGTACATGCTTCAAGCTGTTCTGACGCCAATGGCGACCTCTACACGTGATTTAGAACGGCGGGGAATTTCAAATCGAATTCTGTCCGGATTTTGGTGCCGCACCCTGTATATCTATTACTAATTGAACTAAATGAAATCATTACATGTATCAATTAAAATGAAAAAAAAGTCACAGAACCAATTAATGTTAGATTGCGCTAAAGAAAATTATATCAATTTAATTATTAATTGTACCTTCAAACAATGTTCATCCTGTAAACCTAAATGTCCTTGCAAGTTCCTTCAAATGCATGCATTAAACACCATTAGCGATTGTGACTGATTGATTGAAGTAGCAGTGACGTAAATCATTAAAACTGCGCTTTCAGATTAAATGATTAAAAGATAGTTGCTACTAAATACGGATCGGTACATTATCAGAAGTGATTGTATGGTCAATTTTAATAAAATGTGTATCAGAGTATAGCATATTCAGATGCAGATTGTTTTCTTATCAGAACAAGATAGTTTATTGCAAAACTTTTGTTTTCTAGAGCTAAGAAGGCAAAGACATTATAGAAACACTTTTTTTAAATCAGTATACATTTTATAATATGTACTTTTACATTACCCTAAAGATATTAAGCTAACTCATATTGATTCGAAAACTTTCCTAAATTCCCATCAAATAAAGTTATACAGAGTGTTCCCGAATGTTAACCACAAATTCAAGAATCCATAGAGTAACTACAAATTATGGCACTTTGTTGTATATACATACAGGGACGAAAAGTCTCCATGGTTCATCGGCCGTTACGTGAGAGCGATAAAGAAAGTCATAGAAATCCGTGCGCTAGAGAAAGATGGCTATAATGAAGGCGTCTAATAGTCACCGCCCATTTCGCCCTTCCACAAATAAGATCCACTTCGTATTTGTGGAAGGGCGAAATGGGCGGTGACTATTAGACGCCTTCATTATAGCCATCTTTCTCTATTGCACGGATTTCTATGACTTACTTTATCGCTATCACGTAACGGCCAATGAACCATGGGGACTTTCCGACCCTGTATATAAACTTGTAAGAGCCAATATTTAAATGAGAAAAATAATCTGGCTGAGGCCGAGTCCTTCATTTATAACACGTTATTGTCTATCATCCATAATTTTAAGTTGATTTAAACGTACTATCTTTACAAACTGCTAAATCTTGCCAAACCGGTAAAAGCTATGTAAAAAAGTTAAGAAATCATTTCCTTTAAAAATAAAACTGGCATTTTCAAAATGACAAAAGACATTTTTTTAATTGGTATGTCACAATGTTTTAAGTTAAAACAATATTTTCAGGTTAAATGTCAATTTATTCAAGTTTGTACACACAAAATTTCATTTCCATATGTTCATTTACTCAGAAGATACACAGGGTGTTTCAGAAAGACCTCCCGTAAATACAGGGACGACAAAAAATAAGAATTTTTTGTTATATGAACTATAAGTCTGTCTCCTCTTGTTTTCGAGATACAAAGCAATAAAATAACATTTTTTAAACAGAATTTTTACGAAAATTTCCAAACGGTGCGAAATATTTTTATGAAATTTGGTATTCCAGGGTTTTTAAGGACGCCAAATACGCTGATCAAATTATTTTTTGGATATTCCATAGAGGGCGCTAGTTATGCTACATTCCTATTACATTTTAAGTTCTAATTTTTTTAAGGTTAGGTTTTTTACCATTCGGACTCCAATTTCTAATGTACAATTTTATTTTCTAAAAATAATGTACTCGTATTAGAACGTCCTAATGTGGACGGTTTTCGAGAAAAAAGGCTTTTAATTGAACTCACAATATTCTGGTGTATAAAACAAATGACTTTTCTCAAAATAGGCTTATGTCAAAATTTATTGATGGACGTCTTATAAACACCACATATATTTTTAGAAATATTTTAAACTTTAATTAACTTTGTAACTACAGTCACTAACAATCATAAAAATTTTGATATAAGGTTAATTAGAGTTTAAAATATTACTAAGAATGTATGCGTTGTTTATGAGACATCCATCAATAAGTTTTATACATAAGCTTATTTTGAGAAAAAGTCTCTTATTTTATACACCGTGATGTTGTAATAGTTCAATCCAAAGCCTTTTTTCTCGAAAACTGTCCACATTAGGAAGTTCTAACAAAAGTACATTATTTTTAGAAAATAAAATTATACATCATAAATTGGAGCCTAAATGGTAAAAAATCTAACCTTAAAAAAATTGAACTTAAAATATAATAGCGCCCTCTATGAATATCAAAAAAACAAATTAGACCAGTCTCTTTGGCATCCTTAAAAACCCTGGAATACAAAATTTCATAAAAATATTTCCCACCGTTTGGAAATTTTCGTAAAAACTCTATTTAAAAAATTTTATTTTATCGCTCTATCTCGAAAACAAGAGGTTTGTCATACTATCACCCCATGTGGAGGTCTTTCTGAAACACCCTATATGTTTATATAGGAAAGTGTAAGTATTACAGTGGAAAGTATTTTTCAATAAAATTCGGGATACTCTGTGTATAGACTTTGTTTGATACCAAATAATTAAATACGCTATAGACACGCTAGAAACTGAAAAATACACTGGGCGTATTAAAATTATTAAATAATATTGATTCATGTTTTTAATAAGTATTATTTTGGACAAAGGCCAATGCGAAACTCAACAAAAATGCATTAATTGATGTATTGTTTCATTTTTTTAAAGCAATTTGAATTAGTTACATCATATGGGACAATGGTCAATTGCCAAATTCAACCATGATATATGAATTAAGATATTTATACATTTTAGGGTTTTTGGAAATAATTTGAACTTTTAAAGTAACATAAACATTTAAATATGTTCCAATGGTTTCTATTTGATGATTTTTATAAACCTGTAATTAGATATGATTAGTTTACTGAAAAAGTATTTTTTTCGTAATAAATCATTTCTAACCGCATATAATTTTACTACAATATCTAAATTAATTCAAATCTTTCATATTTCAAATGACAAATAGTTTGAAATTGTTTTAGCAGCCATCGTGGTTTTGAAGCTTTAAGAAGAGCATCACTTATATGTTGCAGTATGAGTCAAAAGTGTTGCATTTGTAAACCGTTAGAAGCACTTTACGATATAGCCAAAAAGCGTGTCGGTTGTAGGCAAATTACTCTAAACGTTCACAGTCAAAAGTAGTACAATTTCAGTTTTACTGCATATTGTCAAACAATAACAAATAAAATTTTTATCAACTCTATAGCTAAAATGAGCTTAAACATTCCATGAGTTGCAAAATCTGTTGCAAAATAATCATTATACAGTCAGATATACTTTCAGTATATCTGTTTTAGACGTAACTATTTACAGTTCGACAAAATGAGGAAAACAAATTGCTAGTTTGATCACAAAATGTTAGCTATATTTATATTTTTTTCTGCATTCACACAAAGTTCATAATATTCAAATTTGTATACACCTTTAACCATTTTCAGACTAACTAATCGCTAAAATCTTAACGTGCACGCTCTTGGCAGTTGATAAAAAATATCAGAAATGTACAACTGATATAATAAAGTGATACGTACCAAATTGTTTCTAATTAGATATGTAAATGAATAACAATTATTATTTAATGGAATTTGAGGTTATCTTCATGTAGTTCCTTTACGAGCAGAGTTTCGGAGAGTGAAAAAAGTTAGGAGGGAGACCATTATCAAGTATGTGACCGTGCCCTTTCATAAACACCTTTTACAACTGTTATCATATCGAACAAAGATTAAACGTAATCTACGATGCTTATTTACTTTAAACGGATTAACAGCAACGTTCTGTACAAAAGCCAAATCTTATATTAATAAACGAACTCACCACGTTTTAGTTTCTCCAGGGGTTCGTGGTGCAGCGAGGGGGTGTGGGGGACGACGCCGTGATGGTGGGGTGGCTCATGTGACGTCACGTGGTGGCCCAATACTGATGATGATGTCCCGCTCATTATGCCGGATATAGCAGAACTCACAGAGACGGCGGCATCGTGGAGGTGGTGATGGCCGTGGATGTCTGAGTTCGCTGAAGACGTCGTGACGCCCGTCACCAGATCCTGAAGGCATAGCGCTGGATCTGACAGAGAAGACTCTAAACGTTCCATGTTAGAATTTGAACGTAACGTCGGGAGGAGAAATGCTTGTTCAGTTCTTTTTTTTATTGACTGTAGGTCACTGCCAGCGTCATGCCAGTCCTGTAATAATAGAGTTTTCATTAAGAAATCATTGGATTAGAGATTAGTATAATATGTGCACGTATAATATCAAAGGTTATCAGGTGGGCCTATCGGCTGTTTTAGATAAGTTCATTTATCTTTGCGATATCGATCGAATGGTTAGGATTGTATTTCGCAACCTATATACGGAAAACCGAAGTAGGTTTAATTTTAGCAAGTTTCTATTTTTACCACTCTTCTAGATTTAATCAGGAAAGTCAGTTATCACAAAAATGATCTCGTATTTAAGAAATTTCAATTTCCTGTTTCAAAATTTTAAAAAGCACTAACGAAAAAGGAAAAATAGTAGCATTACAAACATTACAAATTGTCAATGGTTCTCAGTAAAAAAAGTCATAAAACATTTTACATAAGCATATACGTACATCACAAGAAAATAGAGATGCAACTGCTAATACATATAATCCGTCATCTTCCATTTAATTGTAATTGAGGATCATGACATATTTTCTATTAAAATAAATATATTTTTAATCATACATATAATGATAAAAAACTTAAGGGATTTTTAAGAATGTGATAAAATTAGACTACTATTAAAAACTTTTCCATAATTACTTTCAAATACATATTCGAAAGTTAAAGTTACGATATCATATATTTTGCTGCTCATTAACTGAACGCATTGCTAAACAATTTTGAGATTCATGTTTTGATCAATATATAATTAAGGGTAAAAATGTGTCAAAAGCCACTTATGACCAATAGAAAGTAATTAACCGAATATACCTCAGTAGTATAATATTTTCCTAATAAGTTACAAGTAAGGAAATGTTTTGTTTAATTTTTTTTTTATATAACTTACTTTCAAAGAAACCTGCTATAGGAAAATTTCTGGGACAGCCAAACTTGAATATAAACTTCTTCATCTTAAATGTGGAAGAACACTAAATTGTTTTTAATTTTTTTTGTAAAAAGTGTTTCTTTAGTAAAAATTTTGAGAAATAAGACATCTCAATGTAATACCGAAAAGATAAATTCACAAAAACATTTTTATTTATTTAATGGTGCCAGTTGGGCTAAATTGTAAAAAAATATATTTAATTTGGTTACCTACAATTTAGCAAAAAAATTCAAGTTTAATTTAACTTTGAATGTCCGTAACTTTTTATATACCTATTCCGTTAATTGGTTTGTTTTGGAAAGAAGAAGATTTTTTTCTTTTCACCTGAGTATGACGCCCAGTATATGTTAAAATAAATAATTAAGAATTTCAGTTGGAAATAAGTCTAAATTTAATTAAATGATTATAAAAGGGAATCAACATCACAAAAGTACTAAATGTTGATAAACGATGGTAATTTCTAAGTACATCTTCTTTTCTTTGTCTGTTAATTTTGATTTTTATAACAAGAATTTATTCAATACTATAATTCAATAGGTTAAATCATGTTAAATTTCGATTTTATTACGAAAACAGATCAAAAGATATAATATTGATAAATTTTATAAGTATTTTAATAGCCCCATTTTCTAGAAGTATTTTCTATAAAGAAAAAAGATTTTAAATATTTAATAATGCTTAATAAGTAACAACTTTATTTTCTGTCTATCTATTTTCATGTACAGCACAAGAGTAGCAAAATACAAATCGACAAAAACATTTTCTTATCTTAACATCTGATATTTTAAGTATTGACAGTGAAATATATGTACGGAGAGTAAACTTAGGTGAGGATTATATTCAGTTTCTTTATTTTTGGTTTTAATTGTAACAAATGAGACAAATTAAATGAAATTTATGCTGAAATTCCATAAAAACCGCCATCTTCAATAATATTTTTACGTATAAAGTTGTTAATTTTTTGGCAACATAAATACTATCAACTTCTAAGTTGAACATTCTAGTTTCCGTTAATTATTCATTGCTATTTATAATATAAACAAGGTTCAAAATTTTTATCTTTGAACTTCCTTAAACAATGTATTAAATAGGAAACTGAAATAAACATTACATTTTAGAGTATTCACTGTTTTTTAATTCAAGATCCGACGGTAAAATGAGATATCTAAATTCACATCAAATCAATTATATGCCTACAACTATTTGTAATATCTAAATAATATCTCAATAGCCTTTATTATGTTTTCAAAAGAACAGTATTATCCAAAAATTACTTTATGACTTCGTTAATTAATTAAACATAGGATAATTAATCCGGCAGTTTTCGGTTCATTTTCGATTTGCCGATAAATTGCGAAATCTAATACTTTTTAAAAATGAGAAAGTATAACTAGGTAAAGAATTAATCTTGACCATACATCATGCAAAGACGGTTGAGCTTTACACATAAACATTTTTTGCATCTGTCTATTATCGTCTAAACCAAGTGTACATTTTATTCTTAACTTTCCACGTTTATCGATATCGATAACGTATCACCATGATAAAAAGTATAAACGGGTACACTTTCAATTCATTGGCGCAACAAGTTACATTTTTGTTAATTAGAGACGCTTTCAACAATATGTATATCTGTAGATAAAAATTGGTATACTACATTTTCATTGATTTATCTTTACAGCAATGAATACATATTATTACTCTAGTGTTATGTTATAAAAACATAAAACAAATAGGTGCTTATAAAGTAAATTTAATAAATAACATTATAAATTACATTTTTCTTGTTTGTCGTGTTTCATTGGAATTCCTAGCGATGGTATTATTATTATAGTGATAACGATTTCACTAGAAGCTTCAGAATAATTAGGGATTGTCATTATATTTACCTACATTTTTGTCGCTAAGTTGGCAGTACCAACAATAATAGTCCGTGCTAGTGGCTTAAATATAAATCTACAATACGTTGAACTTAATAACAATGAGTCGACAATGTTTTGACGAATCATAAGGTAGAATTATTTATGTTTATCAGTAGCGTACAATCGATGGCAAAGAAATAATAAAAGGAATTTTTTATTTTCAAACCTTTGATTGAATAAAAGATTGCTAAGTTGGCTTCAGAAAAGAAAAGGTTTTAATACTGTCTGGTGGTGATTACTGAATAAATGTAGGCAATTTTACAGATGTTATCCATCAAATTAACAGAAACTAATGTTTACTTATGACAAAGGAAGTAGGTGTTGAACAGTAACAGTACGCATTTTCTTACTACATTTGAAAAAGCAAGATAGTATTCGACATTGTGAGAAATAACTTTAATGAATGGCGTCTTTGCGTCATTGTTTTTGCACTGTAAATTTTAGAAATATGGAAAAGTTCGGTGTGATGGCCTGCAATTCGCGGTTCATACAAGGGACGTTCTTTGTATCGAGCAAATGCTTACCTAAACCGTAGAACATACATCTAAAACCGAATAAATTTGGGGAAGTCACTTTTTGTGGTGGAAAAGAAAGGAATTAATTTTCCGAAATCCGGATAAAGAATGCACAAATCAGTTACAAAATCACTCAGTGGCGGGATCACTTAAAAGGTCGTAAGTAAATCCAGGTGCGACGTGAACAAAGACCAAAAGTCGGTTAAGTCCATGAAAAAAGGTACGGAGCTTAAAAACAGCTTTGGCCAGGTTTAGACCGGATCAAGAGAACGTCGCGACGGAGCCAGCGTCGGTCTGAGAGCTTTGCGAATACTAAGCCGGTGCTTCCATCCCCTCTCCTGCACCGCACCACGCCACCCCACTAATTTGATACTAGAACAAGCTCCAATCACTTGACGGTATTTATTTTATCATTAGCGGCCGTAATTGACCTGCACCGAAAGTGGAAGAAGCTCCATTGCCATCGTAGTAAACCGAGTCTTAAAGGTTATGGAAAAATTTAATCACGGCCATTTGGAAAATTGATTCGGCTTGTTTCAAAATGTAATGGTACGATACTTTGCAACCGGATGGCTCCAGACGCACATATAGATTTTCTAACTGATTCACTCGCATCATAAAAAATAAATTGACTGGGACGTGGTTTAATATTTTACAAATTAAATAAATCCAACGCTTTCTAAATTTCGTATATACGTATAAATATTTCAGAGGGTATGATACATTGCATCACTGTGAGAAGAAAAGTGTGTATAGGCTTATAGAAAACAAAAAAGCTAATAGAAGTAATGGTACAGATAAATATAAGGCGTTAAATTAAAATATATATACAACGCATGTAAATATCTCCCATTAATATAAAATTTTAAATTTGGTTTATTATTTATTTATTTATTACCTACACCTACTCAACGCGATGAACCCACTTACAGAGCAGGGAAAAATTACATAAGAAAGTTAACACAATAAATTATTATCTTAACTCAATAAAGGTTACAATTCATTTTTATAACCATTTATGTTAATCCAGTGACATATATGTTGACATACTTTGTCAGGAAAATCCTCAAAATTTCATCAATACTGAGCAATTTGGAAAATCGATTGGTCTCTTAATTCCTAATATTATTTTTAAAAAAGTCCCTTGCATTTTATTCAATAAAAAAGAAATTTTTGACTTACAAGGAAGGGTCCCCAAACGTCCCTCACCAATTTAGCTAAAACTTAGAGGATCAAAAAACATCAAAAAGTTTGTCACATTGAAAATAAAATTATCTTAATATATGGGTGACTTACCCCCTTGATTTTCTTGAAAAATACCGAAATATATCAAATTCAAAACTCAATTTAATAAAGTACAGAAGTAATGTGGTGAGTATTTGAGCTTTTCAACATTTTTGAAGGGCAAAACAAACACAAAAAAACATATTTACCCCAATAAAAAAATAAAGGATGAAATACTGCGCACAATATCGCATTCCAATGCAAGATAAAATTGTCAGTTGGTTACATAAAAAATCTACTGAGTATCTACTTGTATTGAGTCTATTTCCTCACTCAACGGTACTAGACATACACTCAAAAAACTGTTTTTGTGAGTGAATTTTGAAGGTAGTTTTCACCCCTAGGACTTTCAATTTGGTATGCGAGAGAAGTACAATAGATCAAAAAAAGGAATAAAAAAGTTTATCACTTTAAAAATATTTTTTTTTAATATGAGGGTCGTTTACCGAAATATGTCAAATTTAAAATTGAATTTAATAAACAACAAAAGTAACTTGTTGACTATTTGATGTTTGTAACATTTTCACAGGTCAAAACTAACACAAAAAAGCATATTTACCCCCAATAAAAAATAAGGGATGCTACTTCCAGGAATCAACATACTGCGCATAATATCATAATTCAATGCAAAACAATTCCCAGTCGGTTTCATAAAAGATTATCATGACCTACTAGAGATATTTAAAAAAAAACTGATTTTGGGGGTTTTCACCCCTTATAACGTTATTCCGCAGATTAAAAAAAAATACGTATCTCTTGGTTTTTGATCTTCTACAATATATCAAAGATTCAGCAAAACTGTGAGGAACACTTAGAGACCTTTCCTTGTTAGATACTATTTCTTAATTTCCAATCAACTTACCACCATTTTGAATACTAGATGGCCGCCATTACAGAAAAAATGAAAGAGGCATTGGGAAAACGCAATGACCGAATAAGAATTTGTTTTAAAATTCTGTCCTGGTAACTTTATCGTGACGTCATAGAACTTATTTTTCCTATTTTTCGCAAATATTTTTTTGCAATCTTTCTTTCTCAATGATTTTTATTAAAAAACTGTTTCTATATATATATATATATATATAACACGGTATGTATAGAGGAAGACACTGGCTGAGATAAGTTTCAGTCTCGTATGTTCATTACTGATACAAATCATTTGTCTCTATAAAGCAGTTCTGCTAATTTGAATCTGTCGATGCTTTCCTAAACATCAGCATCATCTATTTTTTCAACGATTTTTTAAATAAATGTAATAAAGTATAAATAAAGTATATCAAATGAATATAAACATTGAAAGTCTGATGTTTTCTTCGACAAAGATGGCAAAATCAGTATGCTCTGGATCTAGCTTGTGTTTCTCTATAGATATCTTCTTATAATATCTTATAAAATTCAAGGTGTTAGAAAACTTTTATAAAAAAATGAGGAAAAAGACTACATAAAAACTTAAACTAATTTAGAAAAGACACAACCGAATATTGTAAACTTTACAAAGAGACATTAAAAAAAATTATTGATTTATTTATTCAAATTTTTATTTTTAAATTAGGGAGCAATTATCCTCTGAAGATTTTTTTTCTTGCTATAAATTTTATGTTCTCCCTTTTTAGTTGCTTCACAATTTTGAGTACCTTGATATATACGGGGTGTGGCCGTTTGTTGTGCCACTCTATGCATTGGTTATATTATGCACGATTTTCAAATCTTTTTATCTTCGATGTTCCGCAAACTACCTCTTATTTTAAATACTCGCCAACTTAAAATTCGACACATATAAAAATTCAAGTACCTAAGTTTAATTTTCTGTAGTTCGAATTTGCTTTGATATAATTTTTTTATTTGAAGTAATAGATAAAAAAAGCAAAAATAAATTTCAACAGGTTTTTCTGCATATATTGTAGTTTGTAGGCTTTTTTAAGAAGCTCAAAACAAGGACCTAAAGGTTGATATTTTTTTTAAACTGCCAATAAAATTCAACATGTTAAAACTACTGAATATTTATATTGCATAGTACATATTGATTGTTTTTTAGCATAGACTATGATACTAATAGTGAAATTTAATTAAGATTATATGATTATTTCATTAAAATATTGTAAGGTATAAAAGTATGTCATGGAGATTCTATTAAGGTACATTCAAATATCTATTTGCTAGCATCAGGGCTTTTTAGAGATTGACAGATTTAAAGAACAGTAGGTGTTTTGTTAACAGGCTAGGTACAATGAACAGACGAAAGACACAAGATCTTAAAGTTTAATCTAGAAAAATCATTTTCCCTTTATAATTTTCTGAGTCGTTCAACTATTTGATCCAAATTTAATCAGTGACAGAGATATGGATAACAATATTAATAAATTTAGCAAAACAAAAATTAATATCAAGTTGTAAATAATAAAAGTCATCTTTGTTTGAATTGGATAATTCTAATTTTTTTTAACTTTTCAGTTTTATTAAAGCAATTTAATTTTATTTGCCATTTTTTACGAAAAAAAAAATCAATTTATTCAAACAAATTTTACGTTGTATTTTGTGCTTGTGATAATTGCATGACAATTTAACTTCGATAATAAAAGTGGTATTTAACTGTCACATAATTGTTGATTTACATTCACTTACTCTGTATATTTCTAGAATTATCTATATGATCCATGAATTTAGAAAAAATGTAGCACGAGTATTAATAAATTAGCTAATCGTCAACTTTAGAAAAATTATCATATTTTATAGCAGTAATCTAAATGTTTGAAACACGTAATTCTGTCAAATAATCATATACTGATTAATTACTGTACCTTTTACAATAAACATTGTAAAATGGTGTAAAATTTACATTACAGAACTCCTTCGTGATTTTAAGATATAGTAAACGTAATAAGCAACAGGCTTATTAGATTATGAGTCGACTTATATGTTTTATTACCCTAATCTAGGAGTAGTGAAAGCATTTAACAAAACGCAAACTTTTTGTCTAATTTAGTCAGTTTTAGATGGGTTTACCTGCGGTTATAAAATAAGCATTAACTTTTGTAGTTAAAAAACATCAACAGATTACACAAAGTACAGTAATTTATTTATGAGATATATATAGGTATTTCCTGAAAGTTCCTAATAAATATAAGAAGCATTTTTTATTGAATCCACCCTTGTTGCTTTTTCAGAACAGGGACAGATATATTTTTTCTAAATAACACAACTGTATCTCAAACTTGGGCAAATGTTTATGAAAGATTAAAAAATATTTTCCTAAATGATATCATCAAATCTTGTTAAACGATGTTCTTCAATACCAAAAATCTAGGTATAAAAAACGGTAGGTACATATTAAAATTAAAATTAATGTTTGATAATAGGTGTTAGTAATATTATAATAAAATGACAATATTTATTGAGCTTTAATTTGCTATCCTAGATATAATTGTTATATAATACATAGGTTTAATTTTACTGGAAAATCGTCTCGTAAAATTTTCAAAAAGAACAATTTTTCGAATTACCATCAACCTTCATGCCACATAATCAAAACTTACATTTTCGAAGAAGCAAAAGATGTTCGATCAGGGTGACTATGAAAAAGTGAGTTCTACGAAGTATTTTTTTTGTGATTATATATAACTGTCACATCAACAGTAAGTCGGCATAACTGAAAAACGATCATTATCGACAGGTTATCAAGATTTTACATTTTCGTAAGGACTCGAAATTGATAAGTAATTGACTTTTTGTGTTAATTTTGACCAAGGAATATCCTGGAGCACTTTTCCAGTCCAATTAAGGACACCCTGTATATAATGTATTTACATCATTGTAACAAACATTTTACATTTATTTTGACATCAATAACAATTAATTTTTAGAGTGAAAAAAATATTTTTGTATATTTGACAATAATTAACAGGATTAGCGGTTGCAACATCAAATTAGCTCTTAAAACCCTTTAACTGTCACCATGCCGCCCTAAATAGGAGTAGTTTATTAGTTTATTATTATTATTAACCGCTTGAGGGCCAACTTAAGACCCAGGGTGTTAAGCTAAGTCTTTCAGCTTTGCGATGAGGCCGACAGATCGACCCGGATTTCTCGACTTACCGTTTGCTTTTCTACATATCCCGGCAGATTTTACAGCTTTGGTCATCGGTTTAACAAACCAGTTTTAAAGCTTCATTGTTTTAAATGCTTGTTTTTATTGTGTCGTTACGTTAATTGCACTTGCGTTAAACTTTCATGTTTATTTCTAGGGTGCTCTTTAACTTTTAAACGCTCTGATCGTTCGCCTCGATAGTTTCAGGACTTGGAAATTACTTAACGTGATGTTTGTTTATCACAACATAATTGGAAATATATACAAAATTTACTCTTACGCTTTAACTGGTACCCATGAGGTTTCTTAAATTAATTGGTGTTGATGTATCTACAATATTTCCTATAACAGAATATTTAAAAAATTAAAGAACTCTTAATAATTAAATTTAAATTAAATTTTATTTAGTAAATAATTGATTTTACACTGAAATAACACTCAAGAGTGCCTTGTATTTTGTTTAATAAATAAAATAGCTTAACCTTTTTAACATTTCCGTGTTACCACGAATTATTTATGGCATTATAGATATAGATTATATGGATTTAAGAAGACATAGGTACATGATTTTCAGTTGTTTCTTTTTAAAATGATATTAAAAGACGACTTTCTCTTGGACGTTGCATTTAATGTCAATTTTATTCACGTGAATATAAAATTCCCCATATTTTAGGACATTAACATGTTTTCCATGTTTCATTATTATCTACAGTGAGTAGAACCTCATAAATTACCTTAAAAATTTTAGGTAAGTGTATTAATAATTAAAAGACTGTTATTATTTTTGCTAGGGAAAAGGGGGGCCATACTGAACAAGGACGAGAAAGGTGTATTCTATAAATAAATTGAAGACGTTTTGCATTTCATTATGTATTAGAAAATGTCGAATAAAATGAAATAAGTTTCTAAACTTAATTTAAAAAGTTTTAAATTCATGCGTTGTCCTAATAAAAATTATGATTAACTTTTCAAGGAATTTAACGTATTTAATACCAAAATTATTTAAAATATATTGTAAGTAACGTACGATTTTAACTAGCTTTAAGTTCTAGCTTGAGCTAAAATTTACATACCAAATAGGTACACAAAAAATCAGGAAAAAATATTTTCTTGCAATAGCTAAAAAATCTACTAAAAGTATGATTAAAATCATTTGATAATTCTACGAAATTGCCTCAAAATTTAAATTACTTAGAATAATGAATAAATTTATTCGTAAATTCGCATTATTTCGTAAATTTTGGGTTAATACATTTGGGTTAATACTTGGTCAATAACCACAATATAGAAAGTATATCATATAAGTATTACATAATTTTTTATACCTACATAAAGTCATGTACAATTTTTGCCCTCTTTCTCTTATTTATGTGAATATATTTTTGCAAAAAAGAGAACGCTTGTAATTATTTCCCTAGAAATTAGAACAAAAAATGACAAATAATAAAATATTTCAATTTTTTTTATATAGGTACCTATATAAATATGCATAGCTATATTTCTAAAGGAATAGTTCTAATTTGTGTACATTTTTATAAATTTAAAAAGTATAATAAAGCAATGAAAACAGAAACACTTGCAACTATATTTCTCCATCTTTGACAGTTTTTGGAAAATATATTTTCAGATTATTTTTTTTTCGCTAACCTTAATAATGACTTTCTTCTCCAGTAAATAAGATGTTTTTCTGCTTATAACAAAAATTAAAAATTAATCAAATATAATAATTTTTATCTGGTCAAAAATTACAAACGAAAAAGTTTGCTGCTAAATAGAAGCTAAAAACACATCCCTATGAGGATTTACGTAGATTTTGAAAAACTGTTATCATTTTCAAAACACAAAAAAAAATCAGAATTCGCATGCAAGTCAAATATGCAGTATTTATTACTAGGGTAAATATGAGACATAGATACCTTTTTAGTTTTTAACTAATATTTAATGTATTATTTAATATTCAATAAGTAAAAAATAATAACACCTTCATGAAATACAAATTTTGTCATTTCAAATAGTTAATTTTCTCTATTAAGAAACAAATTCAATAATTATGGAAAATTCTAAAGCAATTTCAAAGAACTTAATTTTTATATGCATGTAAAGTTATTAGGTATATTAGAATCAGATAAAATGAAAACAAAATATGTCTACTGAAATGAAATATTTTCTAATTTTGAGGTGAACTCAGAAAATGAGCCGTAAAAAAGAAAATGTTTTAATTTTTAGGGTATCCACAGCTTATAAACTTGAAAATGTAACAAAAAATTTTTTTTAAAAAACAATACTTTTAGCATAATGTAGGTATTAAAATTTTTAGGTCATATTTACTTGTACAGAATCGTGTGCATCCAGTTAAATTATAATTGCCAATTATATTCAAATGAAAACATGGTTGAACAAATATTACCAGACGAGATAAGTTGTCAATAAACAGAACGGAATATCTGTACGCCAAATTTTATGGCACATGTGGCTCCTAGATAACAAATGATTTACAATTGTCTGTTTAACACTAATAATTTACAGCGCGCTAATTTTCGTTTCATTTTTCTGCATTACTCCACGCTATTGTTAGTACACAATGCCTGATAATTCTGTAAATATTTCCCTAATTGGTATTACATTACGGTGTCATAAGGCAGGTACATTTTCAGCCTGAAAGGGCGATAACGTATCGGAATTTTAGCAGATAAAACGAAAATACGCTAGAAATCGTTTTCATATTCGTAAATGGGAATCCGACGGAAATCGAGATTTTGGTGAATGCGCCTGGGATTCTAGGAGCCAAGAGAATAATTGGGATTTGAAAATTCTTGATTTGGATTCGTTTGAAATTATGATTGAGAAGCCACATAACACTTTAATAATTAAGTCTCATAAAATGAATAAACATATTTTTTCTGAATTGAAACTAATATTTGCAAAAATACATAAGGAATAACAGATTTTTTTGTATTTCTAATAAGAAACAAAATAAATATGATTCTCTGTAGAAAAAGATATGAATACTTTATATGATGATGTAGAGTATCAGCACAAAAAATAGGATGTTTGGATACATTGTGGGAAAAACATTGAAACATTGAAAGCAAAATAAATATGTTCACAAACCTGTTAGAATGTTGAAAACTCGAAAGAGATCGTTTCTTATGATACAGCCTTAAATCACAAAGTCTATCACAGTCCTTACACTACAAGCGGCCGATTCACAAAATCCAGTAAGCCACTGAAAAAAAAAACAAATAAATCCCGAATCATCCACTCGGAGTCCTTGTCATGAAAATCTGTCTGTCCGCGACGCGGTTAATATCTTACAAATCACTGCCAGTCGCAAACTGCAGAGGTTTTCACAAAATCCTATGAAAGTATTAAAAAGTCTTAAGCGCTTAGCGTTCGTACAGATATCGGGTTAGGACTTGATGCTGTAAAGTCTCTGTAATCTGGGCCACTTCCCAACGCGGTTTAACTATAAGTCGACTACTCTATATATCATCATAGGGCTATGCTGAACCTTTGCCGAGTGAGCTCCCGATCGGCAATATTCGGCCACTTTCTCGCGCGCTGTCTCCGTCCGTCGCGGCTCGCGCGGCATGTTCCATCCTTGTCAGACTTTTATCTGAAACAACTGAAAGTTTGGAAGCTCTGTCACGCCCCCGCGTGTAATTCAAAGAGCATGCGTGCATATGTCATGTTTTTGGGCTATCTGTCTCTGTTTAATGCGTCTGACAGGTTATTTTGCATCGCTTATAACTTTATTGATGGGAGGCGGAGACTAAAAGGCGCTAAGTCAAGAGAATCACGAAACAGAACAGTTCGTCTGTTTTATATTGATATAGGATTAGTTTTATTTATTCGCAATATATGGTTTCTTAATTTTATGTTTCTATGATTTACTTTATGCCGTCTTTTGATTTATGTCCAAGAAAATTCTGCAACACAGTTACTCCTTTTCCAATTATCCCTATTTTCTTAACTACATTCTACATATTTTGTAAAATTGCGGCTAAGTGTCTGATTTTTAAGTACAGGTTAAATGATACTTTTTGTTATAGATTAGTAAAGAATAAAATAAATTTCATTTTTAGAAAAAATTCTACACTGAAAAAATTTATTCACCCTACTTTTTAAATATAACTCTACTCGACTGACACTGACGTATGACACCATTTTGTGATTAAATAATACAAAAAAGTACTTTTACAATGTAATTTTTACTATTACCTGTAAAATGCAAAAGTAAAGTAGTCAACTGTATAATTACATTGTTATAATGCATTTTCCACACTACTCAGATTATTGAACCAGCAAAGCAAATAGACTAATTTATTACCAGAAAAATCGAAGAAGCTATATCAGCATACGAGTATAAAAAAATATTGAATGCCAGGCTGAAAATAACAATATGTCTTTTTCAGGAAATGTATTATTGGTAAGTATATTTTTCTGAATTAAGCAAAAGTATGAAATCTCTTTCATTATGGTCAATATAAGCGATGCTCAGAAGTATTTTGAATGTCTACAGCAACATCAATATTGGAAAGTAAAAAAATAAACAAATATGATCAATTACTTCAAATAAATATTAGAGATATTGAACATATGGGAAATAGATCGCCCATCACTCTGCCAACTACAAAAACAAAGAAAAAAAGGTTTTTTTATTGTAAACGAATATTTAGACATATATCGGAAATATACCTAGTACCGCAAGACCTACACGAATAGATAGTAACAGTAGAAGCGATTTTTTAAATAATTCAACCACTTTGGAGGATTCAATAGTTCATAAAACATCTACTAGTAAAAACACTTCAACCTACATAGACGAAGAAAATGTTTCAAAAGAAACAGGACAAGAGATATCCTTTGCAGGCTGTTCTAATTTCACTCAATTTTATAATAAATAAAATTAGTTTCGTTAAAGAACAAAAAAAAATATTTATTTTTGGTATTCTTCGTACCTACATTATATGTAGGCTACAGGTTGAACAACTTTTTTAATAATAAGAAGAAAAGTTCAATTTCTCACATATGTTTATTTTAAAAAGTTGAAATTTAATCTAACTTGACAAAAATCTTAATATGTTTTGGATATTAAAAATTGTTGAATTGATTCCTGTGATTGTGATATGTAAGTATGAAAAATATATTTTATATTTTTTATATTCAGTATGGTTTAACAGTTTTTAAAAAAGTAAAAACTTAAGAAATACTTTCAAATTCAAATAGTTTAGACATTTGCAAAAATTAATAATTATTGTATAGGTTAAAAATTAAACATAAATGGACTTTGTTAATTTAAAAAATTATATTACATTGTAATCTTGTAGGACCTGAGGATGAGGTGAAAAATTTGACCTCGAAACCGGTAGTCTATTGTTTTTTAAAAAATAAAAGGATTTTGCGAAATTGGACTTCTTATTTCTAAAATAAATTATAATGGAAAAATCACATTTATCAATTTTCAACATTTTTATTCATTTTCTCTTTACACACTATACAGAGTGTCTCGGAAATAAGTGTCAGAATTTTAACCCTGCATTTAACTCATGAAAAGCAACAAGTTTTGGTCAATATATTTTCTTCAAAAAAAATGCCTCTTGTACTTATTTTAAAATAATATTTTTTTTAATCTAAAGTTGTTAGCTGCCACTGAAGCGTAGCTTGAAACATTTGAATTATTAATAAGAAATAAAAAGAAACACAAGGAATGGAAAATAATTTGTGCTTAGGGATAAAAAAAGATTTTGAAGTTGTGAATCATTGCATAAAACATTCACATGTGTTACTTAGATTTCTCTTTAATCCATGTACCTATAGCTTGTCAGCATTGTTATAAACAGTATAAAATACAGGATAGACAAAAGTAGCTGCTTTTCACGAGTTAAACGCATGGTTAAAATTTTATTTATTTCTAGGATTGAAATCACTCACTAGTAAATTAATAGTATCTCGTAGTAACTGACAAATTATAATACAAAATATTTGTACCATGAGGATAAATCAGGTACATTCAAGACACAACATTGAATATCAGCAGCCGGAACCCTCAATGGTGCATTTTAGTCTTATGTACATAATAAATAGTAGTGCTTTCTCTCGTTGTAAAGTAAATTTTGTACGTTCAGTAATTTTATAATACAGAACCTTCATAAATGATTACAAGCCACGCGACCAGTTTGGAACAGGAATTTTATCTCCTTCACGTTGGCATTTTTTCGGTGAAATTAAAACAAAAAGATCAAGATTACATTGAAACGCAACATACTTTCTCACGTGCTATGATTGGTGTAATTTTTCACCAGATTCTATTCAACCAATCAGCGATCGCATTATCTCGAGCGTAGACACAACGGTTGATCATTGTAAACGAATCATTAATATTGGTGACGTCGAGATTTAGGGATTTTCGGTTGGCAGTACCAACCGTGCCATGTTGGTTGCGTAAGCTCGGCGGTCACGTGGCTTGTAAACTTTTATGAAGGGTCGTATAAAAGTAGATTTCAAGCTGCTAATTTTAAATATAATAAATGCTGTAAATGTACTAATTATTTTGTAACTACCTGCATTTTTTTATAATATTATCAGTGGTAATATCATCACCAGATTTTTTTATTAGACATTATAAGTCTTAGAAAGTATATTAAAAATATTTTATGATTTTTTTTCGGCTCAAACAGTCTAAAACCTTTAAAAATAGTGGTTTACATACGGATAAGGTAAATGAATACATATTACAAATAACAATTGTCTGAATTTAGTTTTGTAAAGCGAACATTAACCCTAAAATTATTTATGTACCCTGGCATGAAACGTCAACTATGGTCAACTATATATAAATCGCGTTTTTAAGTGACGCAATATACCAGTTTGTGTCGGTATGTAAAATTACAGATAAATTACATTAAATTTATATATAACATTATAAATTTTTTATATTATACATATTATAAATGTTAACACCTCACCAAATTTGAATACATTTGTTATAAGCATACCAAATATTTCATAAAATCATATGATTTTAAAAACCGACCCATATGGCCCTGTGCAGTGAAAACGGTTTATAAGGCAATTCTTTGTGGTTAAAGTTTGATTCAGTCATACTGAAACACCCTCTACATAATACATACGTTATAGGTATAACGTATTTTTACAAAACTCATGAATCTACGTTATTTTCACCCACTTTCATCGACATCATTATAATGTAAATTAGTCTAGTTTTCAATGTACCTACCTACTTTAACATCATTTTTTTAAAACGGCAATAAATAGTAAATTTATTTTGAATATCTTCATTAGCTGGGACAATATTAAAAATATTCAGATAAAAAAACTTATTAAATCTGACTGATCATCATATTTTTAAATCTCGAAAAACGCAAAGTTTTTATAACTGTCATTATTTATATCCATACTTTAATGACCATGAAATATTTATTTGTAAGCTATCTTTCAAATTGCATTATTTCTGGTGTCTTCTGATGATTTTCTGAAGACAACTGCTTAGGTCAAGATTTGTTGCTGTACTATTGGGTTGTTTAGCTTGTTTCATTTAGTTTAATTACTTAGTTTTTTATTCTATTTTTACATATTATTACGCCTAAGAATCTCTAATTTATATATTTTGTTCTTTTTGATATTACCGTATAAAATCTGTGGTTTTCAACGCCTCTAGTTTCGACTACACGAAATATGGACTGGAATGGTAACTCTCGTTGAAACCATACGCTCTCTTATGAAGTACTATCTCGTACTAAGTGCGAATGTGTAAGAAGACGCCTATTTTAAAGGTAAGAAAACCACCAATTGTTTTTTCTTGATATTCTCAGTTATTTTCATTGCCATCCATTAAAGTCATACGCTATTGAATCAGTAAAAAAAAAATACAGTCCATTTCAAAACAACTATAATAAAAAAAATGAAAATTAGGAAAACTGAAAATTGATATTAAAGACATAGGAACTGTCTGTGCAAATATTCTCAGAAACTAAATAAGAATGCTTTCCAGCAAAATTAGATTATTTTGAAGATCATATTATATTATGAATCAGTTGGTATTCAGAAAGTTGATAGAATTTTTGAAAACAAAATTGTCTACCTATAATTATTTATTTGTGGCATTTTTATTACTCTTTTTATTCAGAAAAATTTTTAATTAAATAAATATAAAGAGGAAAATACTGAAAATAAAATTAATTTTCAAAGATAAAAAACTGGTACATTCAGTAATTATAAAGAATGTTCAAAATTTATCTGACAAATTAAGAAGAGTTTCTAATAAGTTTAATATTAGGACAGTTTTACTGTACAGAGAATTTTATTAAATACTTAACCAGAAAATGAGATAGAAAATTCTAAAACTGCAACCTTGCGACTTTAGTAAACATTATGTGTGAGACCTTTAAACGATGAAATCGGGACCTATATTCGAAAGGGATCATTAAAGTAATCGAAAATTTACGAGCATGCTTGACAAAACGGTCATATTCAATAAAATAACACCAACATTTTTGGGAAAAGTAAACAATATGTTAAAAAGAAAACTGAGTGTCCTTAAATTTTGATGGTTGGTTTCTCAGTGTGAAATATTTCTGGTTAGTTAAAACTAAATTTATAAAACCCCTTGGCTGATCCAATTGGAACAAGAAGTTCTTCATTTAAAAAGAAATTCTCTTCGACGTGACAGAAATATCCAATAAAATGTAATAAAAAAAACAGCATTTCTTTTTATTACACAATAAATACCGCATGAAAAATATGAAGCTGTATAAAAATGTATAAATATATGTATCTTAATTTTGCATTACAAATTTTAAAAATTTTAAAAATCTTACAAAATGTAAGAATTGTGCAGAAATATTTGTTGATAAGTTGTTACCCAGAAAGATGACAAACTATATTTTCATTACTACAAATTGAGATGAACAATTGAATGTATAAAAATAGGAGAAAATTAATTTTGTTATACTTTCTAATATAGGTAATTTGTGTTTAAAAAACAATTGTTTTTTAACTGTATACATACATTTTTTGAATGTAACAATTAATAATAGAATCTAGAATTGATGAAAATTATGTTCAACAACAAGAGTAGACATAACCGAATTTGGACTGATTTGTTGATATAAGAGGCATATCTGCAAATTAAGAGTACCTACTGAGACTCATGCTCTGTGTTTTCTTTTCGACAAAGGTGTTAATAGCAGAACGCGACCTCATTTGTCTTAGTCAATTGAGAGCTGTTGTTGTAATAGCGTGTTGATATGAGCCGCTATTCCGAATCCCGCCAGTTGCGAGATGAAGAGCGTAATCCACTCTCTTCTTGAAAACAGAAAGGCGCAGTTCCAGATTTTTTACGAACTCAAGACTGTTTATGGGGATGGTGTGATGAATCGTACTAATGTATACAAGTGGTGTCATTAGAATAAAGCTGGCAGAACGAATGTTCATGATGAACAAAGGAGCGGGCGTCACTCATTAGTGACTGATGAAATGGTGAACAAGATCGAAGAATTGTTACATGGCGACTGTCGATTGACGACAAGATGAACGCAGTGTTTCCACAATTCTCCAAATCTCTTCTACATGAAATCATTACAGAAACACTGAGTTATCGAAAATTGTGTACGAAGTTGGTCCCAAAACAGCTTACGGATCAATACAAAGTCAACAGAATAGCATCTATATGGGAATTTATCGAGTGCTTCGGACTGTATTGTGATTGGCGACGAAAAGTGGGAGGCCCACTACACCCTGAGACGAAAAGACAATCAATGCAGTGATAACATCCGTCTTCGCCGTCAACGAAAAAATTTAAAACTGTTTCAGCCCATTGGCTTCTTGCTCCAGAGGGAAAAAATTAATGCTCCACGGTACTGTAAAATCCTGAAAACACTAGAACAAAAGAAGGGGAATGTCAACAAAGGGAGTGTGCCTGTTGGGTATGTGCGTCCCCACACAGGCAATGCCACTAAGCAACTCTTGGATTCACTCGGTTGGAACATCATCAACCACCCCGGTCACAGTCGCTACCTGGCACCTTCCGATTTTCATCTTTTCTCTTCTGTGAAGGTATTTATAGGTGGAAAAAGGTATCAAAAAGCTCATTCCTCAGCTCACAAAGTACATTGAGGTTGAAGACGTTTGATGTACCTTTCTGAATATGCAAATTTTTCATAAAGACACTGCGGTTTCGATTTTTAAAAAATTGAGTACCTACTCTTACTTTGTGAATATGCCTCGTCCATACTTTACCGATAATTAATTTTATATTACGCAAATTGACATGAAGTTTTGAGGTAGTAACTATTTTGATATTACGAGTATTAACTGTATATTGTAAAATTTTTATTGAACTGAAGAAATACCTATATACCTAACATATTTAGTTACGACTAAAATTTTCCATTAGCGCAATTAGGATACATTACCATATTAGAATAACTCGTTTATAAATGTTTATCCTTTCTCTAATTTTAACTTACCAATCTAATTCTTTATTCGTACCAGATAGAAATTCATGAAACCCATTGAACTTATTGTAACCAAAACTTTTATCAGCAAGATGCAAACGAAAAAGTTATTTTAACGAAATCGTCAAACATAGAGACAAAGTTGTAACCATTTTCAGTTTTGTACTTAAAATCATAGACGGTAAAGAAAATTAACTTTTGGTCCCTAAATAACTGCAAACTTTTGAAAAAACTACTTTATATAATTATAATATCTATAAGTAGCCGACGGCATCTATCATCAATGAGTACAATAACCATTATAGATGCCGTGTCCAGAGTTAACTGCGGTTAAAAGAAACAATAAGAGTTATATTTTATGTATGAACAATTTTATATTCATATATTACGAACCAAACACATTTATATTTCCTTTAAACAGTAGAAAAACGTACTGAAATCAAATACCATTACCTCTCAAACAATGATTAATGTGTCTGGTAAATTACCCAACGCGTCTCTAATTCATTGTACATTTGAATGTAATAATAACATTTTTTCTTTTAACTTCGGTAATAACAAACGATAAAATACTTTTGCTGTTGACTATATATGTAGAATATGTTAAACTTAGAAGATACCAAATACCTATAAAACGAAAACACGTTGCAAAAAACTACGGCTACGTTACTTACCTAATTCTGGAACTAATTTTATCATAATCGTATTCCTATTTTATAAGCCCTTATGTTACAGGCACGAAGAAAAGTTATTCCCAGTTAACTTTTAGTTAAATAGGGATACCTAATGGATTTTAAAACCCTACTTTTAGAAACCAAAGTTAAATAGGTCAAATCGGCTTCACAAGTAAGCTCCTTATTTTCTAACACCCTTCGCAACAGACGAATTGTTAATTTTATTAACAGATAAGTTAAAAAATTAAAGTTCTTCAGGAGCTGATGTTATTCCTATGCTTCTTGTTAAGAGAGTCACCCGCTTTATTATTTCTATCCTTAAATATCTTGCAAATTGTCAATTGAAACAAATACATTTCCAGAAGTTCTAAAATTAGAAACAGTTTTCTAGAAAAATGATCCAATGTGTTTGAATAACTATAGCCTATAACCGTGCTTCACGGATTCTCTAGATAATATTTGGATATTGCTATCTTGAGCGACTACTTATATTTATAAAAAAAAATCTGTATTCTCACCGACAATCAGCATGGATTTCGTGCAGGCAAATCTACGACTACAGCTGTATGTTCACTGTAATAGAAAATTATAAACTTTTTGGAAGCCAGTGAAGCTAGTCGTGTTGGAATTTTTTGCAAACTTAGCAGGGCATTTCATTGTCTTAATCAAGCAATTTTAATATCGAAATTAAATAACTACTGTATTCGAAGACCCATATTAAATTATATCATTACTTTCATTGAATAGGAAGCAATTTGTAAGTATAAATTACAATAATCAGAATGGTTGTGGTAAATATAACTCGGAATGAGCTTTGGTAACGTTTGGTGTACCACAGGGATCTGTTTTGGGGCCCGTATTATTTTTAGGATATATAAATGATATCGATACTCTCTCACCTAATACTGATTTTACTATGTACGTTGATACGGCTTTAGTAATATCTAATAAGACTAATCGAACCTTAAATCTTGAATGCGACATTTTACTGAATAACTTAAAGTGGCTGGTTTGCCCAAAATTCGTATATATTTTAATTATAACTGTAAAAGTATAATATCAAAGTTGTCTGCAATAACTTAATTATTTCGAAATATGAAAGAACAGTCCTCAGTAACGATCAACTTTTCTGTTTATATTATGACCAACTTAAATCTGGATTGTTTGTTTCTGGGATAATTCAACTATTTCGTCCTATGTTTATATTGCGCGGAATCGTGTTTTGTATGTTTGGTGTGTCAACTACTTATTCTTGTAGAAATATATTTAAACAGTACAGAATTTTCAATTTGCCAGGTATTTATATCCCTGAAATATGTGTCTGTATTTATATATTTAAACACGAGCAAATTTGTGATATATAACGAGTACCTATTCCTTTTCCTTCCTTCTTCACTTTGATTCTTTCCAACCAACATTTTTAACTACTTATTCTCCACTTAGTCCCTCCAACTGATCTGTTCATTTAAACTCTATAAAATCTTGGCTGACTTCTATACACGTTTTAATTAATTAGACTGCAATCCTAGATGAAAAACAGTAGTTGCAATAAATTCCTAAGTATCGTTAATTAAATTAAATTTAGATTTAGAAAAAAGTCTGTCACCTAATACTGATTACATGCACGAATGGATCTCTTTCTTTTTAGCCCTGGCTTGCCATGGCAGCTAAAAGTTAAGAACTTATTGCCGCTTAAACCAATATTTGCGGATGAAACACAAAATTGGATAAAGTAAATATCTGGAGCGCTATATTTCCCTTTTCTTGGGTTACTGAATGATAAGTTAATTCTATGATCAATACGACGAATATAATATAAACAAATACATTTTATCGTTATTTTACGTGAGCTTGTTAACGGCAGACTAAATGAGGACAAAGGGTATTTTTATACGTATAGGTAGTCTTCTTACAAAATATATATTTAAACATTTTAAATAAACGAAAAATCTAAATCGCTACTGAATATATTCAAACTTGCAGAATTGAAATCGCAGAATTACGTATGTATCCTATAAATAACAAGTCGAATGCTTGATATAAAGAGAGCAACTAACTAGAGCAATTAGTTAACAGTAAATCAGGAGTAACTAAAATTTTGTCATTATTATCAATCCTCTTCCAATTTTCTCATTGTAATTTTTACCAAATAGGTACATGTTAAGGCATCAATCTGGGATGTTTTTTGAAAAAATCGATTTTCTAAATACTACAGATTCTTGTAGCAAATTTACATAAAAATACCGAAGAAACCATTATTTAGGTCGGAAAATTCGAGAAGAGGTCGAAAAATGCGATAAGAGCGTCGGTGCGCTGAACGCTCACGTAGTGCGTCCAGCCGTACCTACTTTTCAGTCCTTTTTTCCCATATTTCGGGTGCCAGATGCCAAATTAGAGGATCATACTTTTGAAGAATCTGAAACTATAATATATGGAGCAGGCATTGCTGATTGAGGGTATAAGAAACTATTTTTTTGAAAAAACGATATATTTTAGGGAAAAAGACTGTAAACGTGTTTTTCCCGAAACGACGTTTTTTTATATTCTAGGAAAAAAAACTATTGCACCTATCAAGCTGAAATTTAGATGGTGTTAATGAACTGTTAATTTAAAGGGATGAAAGAGGAGCTAAAACTGAATTAACTGATATCACAAACTTGTATCGGAAGTTTAAGGTCATAGAGAAAAAAGCTAATCAAAAATGTGTTTAAAACCGTTTTGGAACTGCTTAAATATATGTATTTTATCGCGGTGAGTAATTACAAGAAATTCTGTAACACTGTTTACGAGTTTGTAGGTTTCTTATGAAGCCAGACTGTATTCGAAAGTCAGTTTGTAATACATTGTTGTAGTGATTGCTGTGCTGTTTTTCGAGAATACATTTAATAGCCGTATTTCCAAAGTTTCTTTTGAAAATGGCCCGTTTATTTAGTAATGTGAAGTACAACCGCGTCGAGGTCGCGACGGTGGCCCAGGACGACCACTAAGAATCTTAAATGTCGAGGATATGATTTTAGATCTCTTCGAAGAAGATCCACATCGTAGCACCAGAAATATCGCACAGCAAATAAATATTTCGCATCCTGTTATGTGGAGGACATTACGAGAAGCTCAGTTGTACCCATTTCATATTCAAAACGTGTTCAAGCACTTACTCCTGAGGATTTTCCACTACGTCAAGGTTTCTGCAAATGGTTGCCTCAGGAACATGCAAGAAATCCTGAACAGTGCATATACTTGTTACAGATGAAACATGTTTTAGTCGAAATGGTGTACGTAACGTCCACAACACTCACCACTGGATTATCGAAAATCCACACGAAATACGTCCCAGTACCTTTCACCAACAGTTCTCAGTGAACATGTGTCATCGTTAATGACACTTTAGTAGGACCTTTTGAATTGCCGAGACGCTTAGACGGTGCTTCATATCTAGATTTTTTGCAAAATCGCTTGCCGGAGTTATTGCAAGAAGTACCATTAAATGTTCAGCAAAATATGTGGTTACTGCATGACGGAGCTACTGCTCACTTTTTTCGGAAAGTGCGCGACTTTCTAAACATTACTTTTCCCCCATATTTTTAAGTGTTTCAAACAACATAGAAATTTCTAGAATGTACGTCTCTAAAAATAATCGAAACTCTTCTTATTTAGAAATATTAATTGTGATGCAAGAATTTTTCGAAGTATGAGTACCTAGATCTTCCACTAAATTTTTAATCAGTATTGTTTTTTATGATCAGATCTTCACAAGTGGAGGAACTGGAATTTGTCTCATTTCTATTAGTAGATTAAGTACGTATTGTTTGATAATGATTTAGATGATTTTTCATTTTGCTTTATCTTGTTCGTAATATCCAGTTGATATTGAATTATCTGTGGCGTTAAGAAACCCTTCATCTCATTCGTTCTCCCATTACTTTAGATAATGTCATTACTACCAACTAACAAAATCGTAATTATTTGTTACATCGCGAATATTCATAGGATGTTTAGCTTATTAACTATAGTCATTATTTATGAGAAACTACGCAGCGATAATGAACCGAGAAACGTTTGATATCCTCGGAGCTAAATATTTCTGGCGTATAAGTGAATCGAAAGTTACTTTTGTAATTTAATACTTGCTAAATCGATAGTTTTCCTTTATTATCTGTGATGTAAAGGTTCATGCTTTAAGTTGTCGGTGACATATACTTGAAAAATCGTTACAGAATGTTTTCAGTTACTTCAAATTTTATACCCAAATATTGCAAAAGATACTAGTTTCATCATAAAGTATCCCCAATAAATGTTACCAAGACAAACTTTCAAAAAAAAAACTATCTTCTTAGACTAATAAGCAACAAACTGAAGGAACCTCACTTTAGAAATAATATGTGGTATAAAACAAAAAAAAGGAATAATTTGATGTCGACTTTTCATATCTACATCTTCATTTATGTTAAACCTTCATTTGTCCAACCCATTTTCTACCCATCAGATCTTCTACACTCGTTCGTAGCATTCTCTAGATTTTGCTGGTGTCAGATATATCTATCAATGGGAATTCATCGTCTATTTGATTATTGTCTTCATATTTACACCTCAGGTATTTAATATTGAAATTTAGTATTTCAGGATATCATATCAACAACTAAAGCGTACCACTGATTTATTCTTTATCGAATTGAATTCGCAGGGGATAATCTAAGGAATTTTAAAAACTTCCCAATATCAATCATCTTATACTAGCTCAAAGAAAGCGTCAATTTGTGCAAATAACTTGTTGCTCCCAACATAAAGCCCAATACCCCCCTCCAAAAAAAAAGATGCAGTACTTTTTAATTGCCGGACAATAAATTCTAATTCTTTGTTATATACTTTCGAGTTTATTAACTTTAAATGTTCAATTTTGCCCTTTTTTAAGAACTGCCTTTTCGGTTAGAACTAATCCTTAGATTATGCGCTGTGAATTCCGTCAGACGTCATCTTGCATAAATTGATTTTCCATGTTCTGAAATTTAACATTAGAAGAAATCACAAAAAATATCAAAAAAATTTACACAATGTTGACTTTGTTTTATTACCAAATTTTGTATTTAACTTTTCCATATTTCAGGTAAATATATTCACTTTCTATATTGTAATAAATAAATACTAATAAAGTTTCAAACAGAAATATGTGTTTTTTATCTGAAAAAAATTTAATAATCAAAATTTAATCATTCCATGGGGGAAATAACGAGCGTTCAAATAAAAACGTGGTCAAGTTGGTTCTGAAAATTTGGACGTAGGGCGTAGCGTATAGCAAATGAACTTAAACGTCATCTGTCAAAGCGCTATATCGCCGCTATCAATTTGAATATTTTCGTTTTAAAAAGCGTTTAAAATGGTGTTTTCTCAAGAACAAAAAGTGTTTATCATAGGGTCCTACTTTAGAAATGGACGCAAGATTGATGGAATATGGAAGTATTCTATTGGGGAATGTTTCATAGAATTTCAAAATCAATTTCCCGGCGTTGTTGAGTACAAAATTTTTCAAAGTGCAGTTCAGCGTTGTGTTAATGTTTTTCGTGAAACGGGCAGTGTAACAAGAAAAGAAGGAAGCGGTCGACCTAAAAAGCGGACTGAAGAATTAAAAGAAAATGTCCAACAAATAATGGAAAATGCGCCAAGAACTTCTGTACGTGTTTTATCACAAATGGTGGGAATATCAGTCGGTACCTGCCACACAGTGTTAAAAAAAGATTTGCGTTTGTTATCCTATCGTTTAACTTGTCAGCAAGAACTTCATGAAGTTGATTTTCCGCGACGGGCTGTATTTTGTGAATGGTTTTTAAACAACTACGGTGAACTTCATAATATCACCTTTTTTTCTCATGAAGCCTGGTTTCATTTAAATGGTTACGTAAACTCAAAGAATATGAGAATGTGGTCTTCTGAAAAACCAGATAACTTTTTTGTCGAGGGCCCTCTACACGCTCAAAAAATTGGAGTTTGGTGTGCTCTCAATCGAAGGAGAATTTATGGACCTATTTTTTTTAATGGTACTCTTACTGCGTAAAGGTATAGAGAAGAAATTATCGCTCCTTTTGTTAACCAGCTGGAAGAAAACGAAATTACAAACTTTTACTTTCAACAAGATGGCGCAAGGGCACATACGACAGGCGAGACGATGAATATGTTGAGGGAAGTTTTCCAAAATCGACTAATAAGTCTCAATGCTGAACATGAATTTCCACCGAGGTCATGTGATATTATGCCGTGTGATTTCTTTTTGTGGCCTTACCTTAAAAACACTATTTTTGAACTGCCTATTCCTGATTTAAACCATCTGTAGGCTCGACTTATAGACAAGATTCGTGAAATTAACAATACCCCGAGCATCTTAGAAAATGTCTTTAATTCTTTGAGGAACAGGTGTGAAAAGTGCTTGGAACAAGGAGGGGGACACTTTCCGCAGCTCCTTTAATTGTTTGTTATTGTTATCACGATTATTCTTTAAAATAAAGTTATATAGTCATTAACGTTATTGAAACTGACAGCTGCTATACAGCTCGTTGAGGTTAAGTTGGTCGCTATAAGCTACTCCCTACGTCCAATGTGTCAGAGCCAACTTCGACCACGTTTTTATTTGAACGCTCGTTATATTAGTGTTAAAATTAGTACCTTTCCCCCACCCCTTGTAGGTGGGGTGTGAAGTAACTTTGAAATAGGAACTTCAATTTTTTATTCTAGATTCGATTTTTACGGCTAAAAGTACGTAGAATTTGTCTGAAACATTTTTTTCGATTCATAATAGATGGCGTTTTAATCGACGAAATTCGATTTTTCTCGATTTCTCCTACTGACAACCTATGTATACAATTCTGCAATATCTTTGTAATATAAAATACCGCATTTCATGTAAATACTCGAAATTCATCGCAAAAAAGTTTATTCATCTTGCAAATTTCGAATAACTTCAAAATTGTTACCTGTAAATAGCTGGTAAATAAAATACTTTTAGCGTAACTAGGAATAACGACGTGGATATAGTAGTTTTCTTTTCCCTTCGTGGTGCTTGATCAAAATGACTTGTTTCTTAAAGTTATTTCTTGTTTTTAAGGCTTATTTTGTGTTTCTGCAGTCACAAAAGACAAAGAAAGAAATAACACAAACGTTAAAGTAAACACAATAAAATATTTTTATAAACATTATTCTTGACAAAAGAAATGGTATCTTTATAAAACAAAATACAAAAAAATTGCATTCCGGTAAGTTGTACGCGAAATTGACCAAGTAAGTAGCCCAAAAAAGACGCCTGTTCCTGGTCCTAGTTTCAGGTTAAAAAAATTACCCAGTAGGTATTCCATAAATTATAAAATTTATTTAAACAGTGATTACATTAATTAAAGTAGTAAAAGCATAATAAAGGACATAAGTATAGGAAGAAAATAGTGCAATCTTATAATAAATTATAAATAATATTTGAGTGTAGTCAGCAAACGAATTTGGAAAACGCATTCTTAATAAAGATAATTACAACTTCTTATGCTTTCATATATCTATCAGATATAATTCAAACTTTGTTTTGTTCCAATAAATAAGAAATTTTGACATCGTATTGATATCTTCCAGTTTTTCAAATAAATAAATTTATTTATTGTAATTTGTTTTGTACAACTATTCACAACCAATATGTACACCAAGAACGACATTGAACACGTCTGCATATGTGATAGAGGTAAAGTTAACTGGAATTAATCTAATATAATAAAAGCGTAAAATCCACAGATGTATCGAATAGCTTTTACTACGCATGTCAATGTCAGGTCTATCTCAGTATTTTTTTGAAAAGTTTAAAGAATTTTAAATACAGAGCATTATAGTAAAAATATGTTTCCGTTGACATGAATTGCAGAATTCATAGTAGAACAATATTAATGTTTACTGCGATGAAAGTAATACATTTTTTGGGGAATGATACAAAAATAATTTTTACACATGGTTACGATTGTGGCAGTCTTTTGCACAAAGAGGAATCACAATTTTTTACAAGGCATTTTTCTTTTATCGGATAGACTCTCGGAATGTCACTTTGCAGCAGTCAATATTTACTAAATGAAATTTATTACTTATGAACCAAATTTTTTGAGATTAAATGAAAAAAATAATTTAGAAATGTAGATCCAATGTGTAGCAATTTTTTAGATAAAATACATACCCTAGTTTTTTCTTATTTCAAGACGATATGTCAAGATACTAAAGAAATTTTTACCCGTTTTATAATGACATAATTTTATATTTACTACATTTATTACTAAATTACATGTGATTGCTTTATCAATAAATTTTACAGCGTAACGACAGATATAAATTTTCCATTTTAAATTTATTTAAGTATCCTTAAATTTCATCAAATTCTTCCAGGTATTTTTTAAGGTTAATTTTTCAAATGATTTTTATAATAGAATAGAATAAAACAATTGAAAACTCTTACTCTTACAAAATGTTTCTTTATGAAATTGCAATTGCAAGGAAAAATGTTGATTATTTTTCAAATTTTAGTGAATTTAAATATAACAAATTTTATTAACTTTATTCGTTGCAATTAGTGCCTATTTATCTTTTTATAACAATTTTTTCTTTTTACTTACTTTTTAAATTTGTTTGCAATATTTCGTACTTCTTTTTTTTAAATAAGATAATGGAAAATAACTAGTTTTCCTGAAATATGTGAGTAGGTACTTATATCTTATGAGTAGATATGATATATATTTTTACCACTAGATATATTTCGACTGTTACTAAACTTTTTCCGTTAGAAGACTATTAGTAAATAACTATAAAATAATTCCTATTTTATAAATAGTATTTTACAAAATACATATCACTTAGAAAAATATATTTTTTTGTATCATAAGTTTCTAATTAACCAACATGCAACTTAGTTTTGACAGAAAAACTTGGGGAAATGTTAATTATATTATTTGCCGCTTACTTGTTTACAAAAACAGTACCATAAATCTTGGTGCATTTTATATTTATCTAAGACTAGATAGACAAGGCGAAATCGGCGGCTTCGTATGAAAAAATTAGTGGATTCGATTGCATAATCATCTCCGTGAGATGTCCCTGAATGAGGATCAAAATGTTAGCGGCCGGTAACCTGTTCACAATTTTTTTAAACTAATTTTTTTTAAACAAATTGCAAAAATAACTTGTTTTCTTTTTTTAGTACCACTGTCATAGTTTTAAATAACAAGCTCAATTATTCACACCTAGATGTATCTACATTATAAAACGTATGAACTAATCGCCCCAACAGTGGTGAAAATAGCTTAAAGTCTGCCAATAAAAAATAATTTATTTAGTAAATGCTGCAGATTTTATCTAAGCGTTGTAATATTAATGATCGAAAACGATGTGATTGGTTTCTCAATTTTGTCAAAAGGATACATCACTGATAATACACAGTCTGTTGGGGTACCTAATCCTGGGTAAATAATGCTTTTTATATCTTTTGCCTTATTGCGAAAACATTTGGTGGAATTCAACCATTTGTCGCCACTTCAACTTTAATAAAATCAGAGATAAACAAAATTTCATGCTATTTTGACTGTTGCATCAAAAACCTCCTAGAGCATCCAATATTTAGAGACATACATTAGATACATTATTTAATGTGTAACGGCTTTTTAATAATAATTCACTTGAAGAACAGAATAAGATTGTAGCTTCATGGAAGTGTATAAAGCGACTTCGTCTTCTGTAACCTCTTCTACATTCACTAAAAGACATCAGTCAGTTTAAAATGACGTGTTTTACACTCGCTTTCAATGAGGCCGTAGCATTAGCGTATTATTCGAAATTTGTCTTAAAATGATGACGAGTTCTATTACGTTACAGAGGCCAAACTAGCTCAAAACGCTTTAGTCGCTTTCTGTGACGCTACGGCCGACGCCGAGGCTCGGGTTCTATTATTTTTTCCATTTCTAATATTTTGTTTTTAAGATAACTATATTGCATTACCGAGAATCAGTTAGATAAACAACTGTATTATTCGTTTCAGCATTCAAACTCTTTACAAACGCTTTAATCGCTTTCTGTGAGGCCATGGTTAACGACAGGTCGATTATACAGGGTGTAAGAAGTTTGACTGCCATTACTTCAGCATGAGATAGAGTAATCATAAATGAACAAAAAAGTTGTATATTACAGGGGCGTAAGATTAACAGTTTTCAAAATACAGCGAGTATTAATATTGGGGAGTTTCATCATAACGTGATAACAGCGCTTAACCTGCTAGTGTACACCATGAGTATACGCGGCAAAAAATTGTCCTACGCAAAAAAATGTATGTATGTAACAACTATTACTGTGAAACATTTCATAAATTTTGTTTTCCAGGTTTTAAATAAGTAAAATAAAATGTATCGATTTTGTAGTAGGAAAATAGTGTTGTGCTTAAATTTTAGCTCGAGTTTTAGTAATTATGAATCTCTGAAAACAGGAACTTAATTTTTTATCAAATTACTTACCTATTTGAAAAATATGTAATTAAAGTACCCAACGATTCATGTCGTCCAAATAATCATACGTATTAAAAATAATTTGGGGACCTACCAAAAAGCAAAATTCAATAATTTTTAAAAGAACAAGTACAAAACAATCTATAACATATGCTCAAAATGTCCACCACCATTTTCGATGCACGCATGACACCTTCGAATCCAATTTTCACGCACTCACTGGAAAACACCTCAAGAAAAGGAGATAGTGGTATGCAAAAAACACTCTGACACGGTAGAATCCAGATACCATCTGAATTGCGTATTGGTGGTTGCTGGACACCTTAGTGATAAACATTCTATTTTATGGTATTCTATGCACGCAGTAATGTCAATATTCCTTAATTAATTAAACTTTTTTACATCAAGTTGGAGATTTTGATAATTTTTTCCCGGAAATGGTTGAGTTTGGGACCCATGTCATATATGTTTTTTTTGTTTATTTTAATGTATTCTATCGTCTGTTAAAATTAAGGCAGTCAAACTTCTAATATCCTGTATTTGTTTCATATGGTATAATGTTTTTTTTGTCCATTTCTAAATGGATTCCAATATATTTATTCATTAATGTTGCTAGAAGCACATCTAACAATAAACAATAAATCCAGTGATAATGCGAACGTTAAAACAACGTTCATTGATATTCAACTGAAGGTTAAGGATCTTCAGTTGAATATTCATTAAATGTTCCTCTAACCAACGTTATTTTTTACTACAATTTTGACGTTATTTTACGATTTTGCAATACTACAATAACTCCCATTTCACGTTACTATTTAGCAACTTCACAATTTGGAGTTAGTGTAAATTGCAAGCAAGTATAATAAATTGAAGGAGTTGGTTTAATGTTTTTTCCTTCGACTTTACTTTATCTGTAATAATTTTATTATATCAAATTTTTCTTGTTTTTATCGCGTTTAATTGTAACGTTTATATAAATAATCTAGGCACTGAACGTTATTGAAAGTTATATTAGGTGCCTTTATAACGTTTGGAAATTCGTGTAATTTAAAACGTTACAATCAAGTTACACAGTAAAAAATAATATGGTGTAAATTCAAGGTTTTAACTGATTTTACACAATTTTTAGTTACAAGAACTAAAATATGTGAGAATGAAAAAAAATCGTTTAAAAATCACTCCAATCCTTATACATGCCTTTCTGAGTAGGGGGAGCACAAAATTGTGTACAAACACATACCGACGCGCAGTTTGGACTTAATCTAGAATTCATTTTAGTTCATTTTGGGTGTGGAATATACACAATATGACACACCTAGTTACATATAATAATACATAAATTGTTGGATGATTATTACCTCGCAATTGGTTGTGGACTGATTCTAACAAACAATTGAGTTAATGTTTACGGTGTATTAACCAAAACTACTTTATTTTAACGGTTTTCAATCCATCATGTTTTCACTGGATTTTACACTGTAAAAAAATCGTGTGAAAGCAATTAAGGGTCAGAGTGAATCAATTGAGTGAAATTATTCAGTACATTTTCATTCTATATTGGTCATTTCGATCATTTAACTCATTTGTGATTATATTTAAACTAAAACTGAGTACTTTCACTCAAATAAATTCTTCACGTAAACTCGTTTGGTGCACTTGTACCTAAGTCAGAGTTAATGTCATCATTACTGATTGAGTTTAAATGTATATTAATTTCGACTAATTGGAATGGCACCGTGAAGATGGCCCCACTTACACATTGCTTCTGTAATCTTGACCGCAGTTGATAGGGGCCCGTTAGATGCTCCAGAAAAGCGTGATCTCCAGGAAAACAGGCCCTAGCCGACAGCAGCGGGTCTTAGCTGACGGGCCTCAGCCAAGACAGGAGGAAGTTCAGCGAAATGAATTAATTTCAACGTTGTATATCCTAATTAATCATTTATGAGTGATTTATTTTTTCACTTAATATTTATTAAATTAAAAACCAGTTCTGAGTAAAAAATGACTCAATAATAATTAAATTTAAATCATATTAGAGAAAAATCAACACTAAATTGGTTTTATATAGTCAGAATAGAGTCAAAAGTCACGCAATTGATAGTTAGCTCGAATTTAAGTAAAACTCACTCATTTCTGATGCAATAGTTTTACTCAGTTCTACTCATACTAATAGAGTGAACATTTCACTCAATCGGATGTGGACAGAAATTGATATATTATTGAGTAAAATTGAGTGAAATTTGAGTGAAATTTTTTTACAGTGGAGTTACCTATTTGTATCTAGTAGAACCGTTTAAATATACCTACGCACCTTGCTGTAAATCATAATCATTACAATGTATTATTGATTCTAAATTTAGCATAATTCTTTTAAATAGTAAAGGAAACTTAATTATAAAATCGGTTACTCCGATTCGAATAACACTAATGAGAAAACCTAATAATTTAAATCATTTTTTCTAATCATTCTTTTTCTAAAGAATAGTTTCATACAAATTTTCTAATTGTTCTGTAAAGAAGTGTTTCCCCACCAAAGCAACTAGCAACAAATAGTTCCAGGACATAAAAAGTAGCAATAAATATACACTGAGCTCGTAAAGTTTGGAATAAATTCGAAAAATCGTTATTGAAGGGTTTTGACAGGAAATCCTCGGACACGTCAACTTTAGTTTATAAAATGTCACTTTTTTCAGCCATCGACTTTTATTTTGTTTCGTTTGTTTTTGATGTATGACGTCATCGGCAATTTTTTTAAATGGCAGCCCATATTTTTTTCCACGGATTTCGATAGAGCACATTTTTCTGAGTACGAATATGTCAAAAACG
>NW_019416406.1:224463-245020 GCF_000390285.2 Anoplophora glabripennis | reverse complement strand
ATGACCTTCAAGATGGAAGTTTTCGAGATATTCGGTTCCAAAGTTTCAAGAATGCATTATACAAGCGATGACAAAATACTAATCATTTATCAAGGAAGCGCTGGAAAAATTACAGTTTTGATAGTTGAAGTTTGTTCTCGCAAGTTTGTGTTTTAAACTGTCTATTATCTCGAAAACTTCCATCTTGAAGGTCGTACGTTTTTGACATAATATTCATGCTCCGTAACTGATCATAAAAATTTCGATTCTTTCCCTTTCACTCAAACGACGGACCATTTTCAAATAAAATGAATTCTGATAGAATAATGATTAATCAACTTAAAATAAAACACAAACTTGCGAGGACAAACTTCAACTATCAAAACTGTAATTTTTCCAGCGCTTCCTTGATAAATGATTAGTATTTTGTCATCGCTTGTATAATGCATTCTTGAAACTTTGGAACCGAATATCTCGAAAACTTCCATCTTGAAGGTCATGCGTTTTTGACATATTCGTACTCAGAAAAATGTGCTCTATCGAAATCCGTGGAAAAAAATATGGGCTGCCATTTAAAAAAATTGCCGATGACGTCATACATCAAAAACAAACAAAACAAAAAAAAAGTCGATGGCTGAAAAAAGTGACATTTTATAAACTAAAGTTGACGTGTCCGAGGATTTTCTTTGAAAACCCTTCAATAACGATTTTTCGAATTTATTCCAAACTTTACGAGCTCAGTGTATGTATGTTTGTTTTTTTCTAATAATAATACGATTCTATTACTACTATTCTAGTTCTAATATTGCTATTCTAGAAATGTTTGAAAAATAGATAAAAAATGGGTGCCTAATTATATTTCCAGGCTCATAGTTTTCTATAAATTTTATAAAATATACAGTAATATTTAAACATATAACATACCATAACTCTATAATTTAGGTACCTACTTAAAAAGGTAATAATATATTTTAGCTGTACCAGGGCAATATTTTGCTCGGGTGCCTTAGTTTTGTTTTTTTTTTAAATCGTGAGACTATATTTATTTTGATAGATGTTTATAAAAAAATGAGTATACCTATATAACTAAATAATTTTTAATTTTTTTAATGTTTACATTTTTTCTTACGTGATACTGTGTAAAACTCTAAAATGTACACAGCTACCCCCAGTGATTCTACTATTCAAAGTCGACAACGGCGGTAGGTAACTTTGTGTTAATATCGCCAAAGTGTTTTTTGCGCCTTAAATCGTCTGTTTTTTCAGACCGTATTCCGTAATTTCATTTTATTTATCAAAGACCCTTTTTAATGGTCCCATCCGAAGACTGTCATATAGTTGGGACTGAAGGCAATAAGAAAGTATAGAGACTACCAAAATAAAACAGTGAACAAGTGCACTCTTATCAAACCCGCATGTCAATCAAGCCGAGCACAACACTGCTTGGCCCCGCCCACCGAGATAACTCTGTATCAGCCACTAGACAGACATAGGAGGGGCCGCCGTCCAACATGGCGCTTCGCGACGCTTCCCGTCGCACACTGATGCCAACATTCATCGAGCGATCAGCCGTCGCACCGTTCACCCTGTTCTTAGTAGCCATACCCGTTTATTTGTGTGACTGTGTCCGAAAATATTTCTTTTGTAATTATAAGCCTTGTGTTTCTCCGAAATTATTCAGGTAACAGTGCAGTGGTTCAATGCAATGCTGTTAATCTGTATCTGATTGTGGAAGAGACTGTGAGATCCACAAGTTTATTGAAATTCAAGATAACTTACTAAATTTAATTACATAATAATTGAAATACTTAGCTACTCATAAAACAAAATCAATAATTTATGAAACTAAAGCTATATCACGTTTTCAAAAATTTTTGTTTACTTTTACCAGCCCAAGGTAAAAAAAATATAAAGTCCTCTTCCCATGTAGGTACTGAGCTTTAGGAACATTTTATGTTATCTTTGTTGTCTCACAATCAGTCAGTCTTTGAAAATAATTTTTCATTTGTTAAGAATGTTCCTAAGGTTGCGAAATATCTAAAGAACCATTTGTAGATATTAATTTATTGTCACAAAACTTTAATTTTAAAAATTAAAATTTAAAATACCAAGTAGTATGTACCAGGTAAATATTTTGAATATGGATAAATGTTGTATATGATGGTTCCTAACTGTGCTACCTCCTACCTATTATATTGCTGAAAGTTCAAAATGTTTATTATCACAGTAAACTGGAATTGGATTTAGTTTAATAATGGTTTGTAATATCATATAGATACCTACATGTAGCTCTGATTCACATTTTTGTACTTCAATAATAAAATTCCTAAAGTTTTAACGAAAGGTAAGAAAGAATTTTAGAATTCGTAACTAAACTAACTTGGATTTAAAATTGCCATGTAAAAGGGGTAAAGAAAATATATGTAGGTATAACCTTTTCTAAAATCTTAAACAAGAGTGAGCTTTAACGTCTTCAGAAACTTCTTGAAGTAAGTAGGTATTGCTTCCAAGCTCAATTTTTTTCTAATTTCTAAAACACAAACCTGTAAAAAATATATAAAAGGCGTCATACTTCTATCAGAAGGAAATTGAGTAAGTAATTTTGAACAGGTATGGTAGGTGAATAAAATTAGATTGACTTCTTTTAATCTTTTCAACAGTCATAGAATGAAAATTAAAACACAAAAATATATGTGTACCTATTTATTTAAATATTTTTATTTTCTGAAACCAAACCCTGTGGAATTAGTCATAATTTCCATATGCTAATCGTTTTCGTAAAATGTGGTTAATATAACGTTTATGTTTAGATGTGTACAGTATTGCTCTTCTTTTCTATTTGTTGTATACATTATTTATAATTTAAGTCCATATATTTATATAAAATTAGGACAGTAGGTACCAACTTAGAAACGACGATTCTGTCCAAATTATGTAACATTGCTCATCGAGAATTTTACTGTTTTTCAAATAATTAAACTTTTCAAAATAAATAGATCGCTGACTATTAACTACTTGATACAATATATACCTAACCAGGACGGAAAGAGTTCATGAAAACAGTTGTAGTTCAATTTACACATGGCTTCAGCCAAAGGGACTTGTCTCTGCATCTGCATCAACTACAAATACATCAAAATTGGTTAAACAACAAAAATATGTATTCAGAAGACAATTTATGTAATAAAATTTTCTCGTCTGTCAATTAAGTTTAGTAAATATTCAAGAAAATCATTCTAAAAAGGAATAATTCAATCAAAATTCAAATCTACTGATATTGCCTCATCGAAATATAATGTAAATTTCTACTATTCAATAATATCTGTTAAACAATGAAGCATACTTTTACGACACTAACACTAATTTAGAAGACATTCGCATAATATTATAAAGTTAAGAAAAGATGCATTAAAAATATTAGTCACTGAAAAAGTTGTATGTTCAGTAATAGGAAGAAAATCAACCATACTTTATGGACTATTTGACATGTCGCTAATTTTATTTTGTATCTTTTTTAGGTATCTCAATACTTTTAAGTATCTTCTATGATTTTCCAGATTTTTTGTTTATGTTGTTCATCAATCACTTCTCATGGATTTTGTATGATTTTCCAGATTTTTTGTTTTTGTTGTTGCCTAAAGCTACTTCTTATTTGATGAAAATAAGTTAATTGATATTGATTCATACAATTTTATACACATAAGTGTTGTGGTGATGACTGTAAATTTGACATTTTGTTTTTCGTCTTGAAACGAAAATAGCATTTTCAAGGAAAAACATCACTGTCGTATCAACTGAGACATTATTTTCGTATAAACGATAGAAAAACACATTTATACTACCACTTCCGTTTTCAAGAATTTACTTAGGATTAAATAATTAAAATTTTACAACATCTTTGTTTTATATGCCACAAAATCCACTTATATAACAGTTTGTATCATACTTCTCCATGATAAGCAGATTTTTGGATATTATAAAAATGGATTAACATTATTTTTCTTCTAAAACATACGTTTCAAGAGAAAATTATTTTGGTTCAATTAAATGAACGTCAAAATAATGAGGAACTTTGTAAAACTATTACAATAGTTTCGGAAGATCGATAATATCAAGGGATGTAACGCCTTTGGTCAAAGCAGAGCAAACATTTTCATAAAGCGTATAGGAACAACTACTGGTGTGTCTAAAAAATTATACTGAATCTAGATTTTTTTCTCCTAAATACCTATATTAGTTACAGTACTGTTACATACACTGACATCGGTTTCGTCACTGATAATCATTTTAAAACATCTAGATATCAGGCTCGGTTTTTTAAATTTTTCTTTATAATTTACCTTCATCCAACTTTTATTTTTATTTAAAAATTACACTAATTATCTTGTAACCTTTAGTGTTGAAAGTATGTTCCTGTAAATTTTAAATTTATACAGGGTATCCGGGAAAATATGAAAAATCTGTCGGGTGCAGAACATGAAAAATAAGATGACAAGTTCCTATAAAAATTTTTCGTACGCCGTCCCACTGAGATATGTGTCCTTGAAGGACGCCCCTAGAAATCGTTTTTTCTTGAATAACTTTTAAAGTACCTAATATAATTTAATAAAAATTTTATGTGATGGACACTAGTAAGGACCTCATAAAATAGTGTCCTTGAAACATATTTAGTTTTTTTAGTATACCAGGGGCGGGTTAAGCTTTACAGTTTAATGCCTAAATTTTTTTATGTCCTGTATGGATATCTTCAACCTTAGACTAAAAAAAGTACTCTCTTTATTGTCGATTAAATGAATCATTTACGAGAAAAAAAATAATAAACGAATTCATGTTTTATTTTTAATAAAAAGGGCCATGATTTCTATTTTTTTATTGATCACATTATATTTACACATCATATACAAACAAATGAAACTAAAATGAATGAAGAAAACAAAAAAAATTAAATTGATCGTTCTGTTTCCATATATGAATAATATCTAAATTTAACGTGTTCTCTTTGCCCAGACTTCCCCTAGGTATGCTGAAAAATATGAAAATGTCATTATAATTACGACCTTCTTATTTTATTGAACTGTGTGTCATCATAACCAAAATTGCCAAGAGGCACCTACATTTTAAAGTCAATCATTAACATTTCAACAGATACCGGTCTGATCTTCTGAAAAAGAGAAAGTTGAAATGCGTTTATATTTCATTCTAAATAGTAGTATGTAGTATGTAGATACAGGGTGTCCTATTAAGAATGGTACACAGAGAAGCTCTAGGTAGATGAAGTTAAAATAAAACAATTGAGCAAAATATGCCTTAGTAAAATGTCACTCCTTGTCGAAATACCCTTGTCTAAAGAACCCTTAGACATCAGGCAGTCGATTGCAATTCAGAAACTTCATACCCATACGGTTTGTGGGTTTGGAATTGGTGGGCTTGGGGTTTGTAAGCTTGGAGTTTGTAGGTTCGGGTTTAGTGGGATTGAGGTTTGTGGGTTTAGGGATTGTGGGTTTGGGGTTTGTGGGTTTGTGGATTTGGAGTTTGTGAGTTTGAGTTCGTATGTATTGAAGGTTTCTGAGTATGAAGTTTCTGAACTGCAATCAACTGTTTGACGTCTAAGGGATCCTTAGTAGATTTTCGCATATTGAGAAACTGATAAACTTAGAAATTTCAACATGTGATATCTCAACGAAAAAGAAAGGTATTTGAGCAAACTCAACGGCATTCGAAATAGGTAGCCTTGTACTTTTAAATTATATGTATTTTTTTTCAGAATAGATGTTACTACATAACCTCAAATATGACGAAAAACAGTTTTTTGCACTTCTAGGTTAGGATATCTCAAAAACCTGACGTGATAGAGCAATTTTGCGGCCAGATTCGGATTCATTGCATCAAACTCCTTCGGGAATGCATATTAGTGTGTCTGCTTCTTGTTGACCTGTGTAATTGTTGGTTTGGCACCAGCTCAGATTCAAAGTCAAGCTTGTTCTTATTTAAATGCACAGTTTCCACATCGGTGTATTGGCCGTAATAGTGAACACAACACCGTCCCGATTTAAACCCTCTATACTTTTTTGTAAAATATATCCATAGAACTCTGGTTAAAGATACAAGAACCTGCCAATTTAATAAAAAATAATTAATGAGTATTGAAAATGTATTAGGTTAAATATGTGAGTTAAAAATTATAGTGTGCCGTAATACTAGTATTTGTTTATATTTTTCATTGTCGTCAACTCACATCGGCTTAGAAATGCACTAATAAAGTAATTCATATTTTTCTGTGCAAAGAATGGCTTTAACATATTCAGTAGTTTTTCCTTTAAGAAGAGTTTTACATCATAATAACTATTAAAAATTGCCACAAAGTTACCATTTAAAGAATTTGAACACAATTGTATAATTTTCTGTGACTAACGTTCTCTTCTAGTAATTAGAAAACCAATTATGTCGTAATTTATTGCCTTTTTTATTTAAATACATTTAATGTTTTTTGAGCAGCCGCAAGAAAAATTTCAGAAGATACACCCTGTATTTCGGTAAGGAGTACTTTACTAAGGCATGTTTTACTAAATTATTTTATTTTATTTATTATTGCTAGTTTGTGTCCCATTTTTTATGGGATACCCTATATATTGAATAACGACAACATACATGAACTAGATAGACATAAAAATCGGATTCTAATGACCCACAATAGCCACATCACTCTTGAATCTACTGGACATTCGTAATAAATTAATATAAATTGTATCTTAATCAAATACAAACTAGGTATTTTGTTAAATTTTTGTGATGATGACCAAGAAGCAAATTATTTATTTTTATATTACCTTCACGTACGAGTATATCGGCACATACTTTTCCATAATCACTTTTTGTGCAAAATCTCCGAGTCGTGTTCAGATTAATAAAACATTGATTTATAATATCATAAATAATTTTATGTAAAAAAATGATAAACGAGATATAACAGTTATAAATACAATTATAATATATAACATAACAAACAGTTCAATCAATCATTAAAATCATTGTATGCAAGGGTACTTAAAAATCTATATTTCGTATGATTTATAGTAGTGCCAAAAAAATATGTGTACTTGAAAATATATAATACTACGCAATATGCAAAAATTATCATTACCATGTCAGATATTTATGTTTTGGTGTAAAGAAAAACTATTTTTTTTAATAAAATAAGTTTCTTTTCCACTTAGTTTTCTTCTAATTTTGAAAACTTTTATCAATTATCTCGTCCAGAATATTTGAATTGGATTTTCACGGCGATTTCAGCCGCATAAATGTATAATAGCTCCTCACTCATTATATCTATTTATTGGCAAATGAGCAGGCCTGACTATTCGATGGATACATTTATTTCAAATGCAATCCAATCACATTTGTAAATACTCAAATAATGCGAGGTCTGTTCAGAAAATAACGGAACTTGAATTACGTGCTAATGGAGATATTTAGTGATATGCGGTTGGCAGCATTGCGTTGCGCATAACTCCTCTGTAACCGCAAGTTCTTTGATTGTTGATATCTCATTTAATTGTCGACATGTTGTTATTTGAGTGCAACGTGTATTAGTATTTCGTCCGAAGATTCCAGAAAACCAAACCACTCCCTTTTAGGCCGTGAAATAAAAAAGTTACGGGTTGTTCGCCGATTCAAAGAGTCACGTGATCTAATAATTCCCCGTCCATATCTTTTTAGCCGTTGAAAATATCAAATATCATGATTTTTGAAACGTGCGATTTTCTAGAACGTTCAATGTAAAATTTTGCGTGAAACACTTTCACGAAAACTTTTCAACTTTTGAAACAAGCTTACGGAGATGATGTTCTGGGTTGTACGCAATGTTACGAATAGTTTTCACGATTTAAAAGTGGTCGTCAGTCGATTGAAGATGATCCTCAACCAGGAAGATCTTGGACTTCAACTGATGATTCCAACGTTCAGAAGGTCAAAGATCTGGTGCGAGGATTGACTGTCAGAAAAATTGCAGAAGAAGTTAGCATTTTAATTAGATCATGCCATAAAATTTTAACTGAAAAATTGACCATTCAGTAGCAGCAAAACTTGTTCCTCGTTTGATGACCGAACAACAGAAAGAAAATCTTGTGGAAGTTTGTTGGCAAATCCTTAAACAATCCAATAACGTCCTCCCTCACCCTCCTTACCCGCCAGACCTGGTCCTTTGCGATTTTTTCTTATTTCCGAAATTAGAGTCAGTGTTGAAAGGACATCGTCTTCAGACTATTGATAACATCAAAGTAAATTCGTCAGAGGCCATTTCAAATGACGCTATCCAGGACTGCTTCGCGAAATGGAAACACCGCTGGGAAAAGTATGTGAATAGGGAAGGGGAGTTTTTTGAAAGAGACAAAGATCAATAATCTATAAAATGAATAACACAGTTTAAAAAAATAAAGTTCGTTTACTTTCTGAACAGACCTCGTATACATATAAATACTTCTTGAAACAGGTACCTAAGAAGACTTCTGAAATAGGGTGGGTCCGAAAAAAATAACAAAAAAAATGTGATATTAAAAAAGCAGTCAAATAAAGAAGAGGAAACCTTGCAGAAATTATCACTCCTTTCTTTTTAACATGTACTGGTAAAATTTACTTTAAAAAAATGGGAAACCTCCCAAGCAAATTACTCTGCTTCATATCGCTTTCTCAAACCAGTATCCAAAAAAAAAACAGACATTTACACATTAGTTGAGTCATATTAATATATTTTCAATACACATTTTGGGTGTCCACCCCCCGGGTTACATAATATGTACATTTTTTTAAATCTAATGGTTCAAGGAAAAACTGCAACAAGACATTCTCACATTATTTTCAACCCTATAATTAAATTTGTCTGTCCGGGTAGTTGTTCACTTAAATAAATAAACAATACACCTACCCGTTGATTTTGAAGAGATTGGTAGATGGTTAAATTAAGAACATATTTTTGACACATAAGCTCCAAACTTTCATTCAAACGATATTATTGAGGCCAATTATTACCTCATGTTTGCGATACAGACTACCACGTCGAAACCTTTGGTGGATATTGCTAATGCATATTTTATCACATACTCTTCCATAGTACGCGTTTGGTAATTTATATCAGTTCATGAAGATATCTTTGGGTATATTGCAAAATATATCGATATTATACGATTCGGTTCTTCTTTAGCTAACAGTAATTTGAATAAAACCGAGTTACCGTGAAGTAGGTACGACACTAGCACCAAATCTATTCAAGTAAGGACTATATACACAGGCACACCAAATAGGTGGTCTGTTCCATGGATAGAACTCATGCCGCCCCATGTATTTTAACTCCCAAAAACGAATCCGACATATTCCATCGCTCACCAGTTTTTAAATTGCTAAAAAATACCTTTAAAACTCTTCATTCTATATGTTCCTCTTAGGGTATAGTTCTGAAAATGAACAGACGGATCATATTTGTTGATGTTTTGAGTATCCAAAGACCATCCACAGAACCATCCTTACAACCTAAAAATTAGCTGAAATTACACATTTGGTGGTTCTAGAAATGAGTCTATGCATGCAGTCAGATCTTTAATCTAAATGGGCCTAACAGCTTGGATTGTTTTTTGCCTTTATGTTCAAAATCCTCGTTGATTGAGGTCAAAAGTAGAAAATTTTTTCTTTCCCTAATGAGAGTGAGGTTCCGATTATCTGCTCGGCAGCTTTCAAGTAACATCTTCAGTTCGAAGTATAAAAATAATGACTACAGTGTTATTAAATACCATAGAAGGTTTCACACGCTCGAGATTAAATGAGATGATGAAATTCTAATAGCTCATGCAAATTAAGTTAATTTAGATGTATCACTAATTAATAACAGCATTCCAAAAATAGATAGTACCTACTGTTGGCTATAACTAAATAATTGATTGTATATTTTATCTACTCTGTATATTCCGCCTAATATATCTACGACAGAATTTGAGACCTTTTTTGAATTGTTAGAAAATATAATCGATAAAAGAGACACACTTATTGTAGGAGGCTTTTGCCCAAATTTAATGGCATATCATCATCAAATCATCATTTTCAAATGTTAAGAAATTTTGTAAATTTCTATAATTTAAATCAATATAATCATATAAGTAATGTAAACATTTAACTATGTAACTTTTTTTCTAAATCTGTCTCTATATATAGCAGATATAATTTCAGAAAAAACGGTTTTAGATTGTACAATTAGTTACTAGAAGTTGATTACTCTCTTTTGTCATCAAATCAGTTGTTAATCTTGGTATTATTATATTTTATTAAAAAAAATAATGGTCAATCGTTGATAATAATCATGTACAAATTTAAAAATAAGATGCGAATATATCTGTTAATATAAATAAATATAAATCTACCAAAATTATTTTTTAATCATAAATTTTAAGTTATTGAGAATATTAGTGAAATTACAAATCAACATCGCTTTTAGAGTAAAATATAACAAAACATTTCCGGAATTATGTTTAAAAAAAATCACTGGAATTGAAGTATAGTATGCTTTAGAAAAGTAAAAAAGGAGATAGCATTTGGCCAGAACCAGGTACCAAATTTCTTTATTAAAGACTGTAGAAATGTTGTTCAGCTTTTGCTTATATTGTCCAATTTAAGTATCAAAAGTAACAGATTTTCCCGGTTTTGTGTTGTGTTGAAATCTGGTGATGGCTCTGCACTAACAAATTACAGATTAATTTCTATTCATTGTAATTTGACTTAATATATAATAATTTCCCAAAGCTTTTTACCGGAGATCATGGACTAATTTTACGAAAATTAAACATATCTGAATTTACAGTTTGTATCATAGTAGCAAACAGTGGTTTTAACTTAAACATTTTTATCCCACATCCGGAGTTCCACACAGTTCCAATTTAGGGTTATTGCTGTCTTTGCTATTTATTAATGATTTTAACCAGGTTATAGATTGCAATTTTCTTTGAACTTATACCATTAAAGGGTTTTTATCTATACAAGATAAAAAAAAAATAAAATAAAAATTTTATATACAGTTAATAAACTGGATATAAATTATAAGAAGTGTAAACCAATGATTTCTAAATTAAAAATTTTTAAAAAGCATCCAATCATATTTGAATATAAGAATTAATAATCTGGTAATGATGGATAAGATGCGACACTGCAAGAGATTTGGGTATTATGTTTAATAGTTTGACACAATACACATGGCCATGAAACTATTTTGTCGTGATTGAAAATGCTAGATTTGTAATGAACTATCGAAGTTTTCAAAACAACCAAATAAACAAAGACGTGAAATTGTTATTAACAGTCGTCTGGTTTGAGTTGTAATATTCTAATATTATATTACTAACAATTTATAAAAATATTTACTTTCAGTTATATTCGTTACAATTATACTATGTACTCTTAACTTTTATAATTTATTCCTTTAATTTGTCCTATAATTGGATTAGTGTACTAATTGAAGTTTGAGAATTTGGGATTAAACCATTTGGATACCTTTCATAGTACACCCTCATCTTTCTATGGCAGTTCGTTCCGAAAACCATAGAATTAGAAAAATATCGTTTTGTTGTGACAACTGTAACCTATGACAGCCTACTATGTTTTTTATCAAACAAAAGTACAATACAAAAATATGTGTGTTTTAAGTTATTTTATTTCTATTATCAAATAAATTGCTTTTGCAATGACGTTATTATTTGAAGTTTAGGTCGAATATGCATTAATAGAGATCTAATAAAAAAATTAATTAACCCTATTAGAAAAACAAGAATTCTACAAGAGGGAAACATTTTTTACGAACCCTTCATCTTTAACACGTTGGCTGCCAAGGGAATATTTGAATTTCAACCTCAGAGACTAAGCATACATTTTTACATGAATGTAACTAAAATTGAAGTTTTTATTGATATGTATATGTATAAAATATTAATATGGGGTTTCCTTGGGATATTTTGATCCGGCTCACATATGTGACACTGGTCTATAATGGAAACAATTGCTAAATGGACCAGTGGCTCATATATGAGACCTAAAAGAGTGCAACAATTTTGAGTGAAGTATTTGTTTTCAGCACTTTTAGAGGTAAACAAAGTAAAACAGAACTAAACAATATATTTCCAACGCATTACATAAATAAGGAATGGCCACTTAGAATTTCTATGTAAAAAAAAAAAGAAAAATGAAAAGATAATATTTCAGAAGGAACGTAGAGTTAGCCTTCATGGTATTCCTTGAGGCAGGGGTCTACACATAGTCCAACAGTCTGTCCATTTTTGTCATTACAATCTTCACAGACAAAAAAAGTTTGACTTCTCTTTTTTTGACTTATCTTTTTTTTTTGAAGAGCAAATCTTCTCAGTTTTCTTAGGGTAATGGTTCTTTTCTTTTGGCATTTTATTTGTGGGTGAAGTAATGGCACGTACTTATCTCTACTTTCAAAAGATCTAAGACTACTATAGTCTTATAAAAAAACAAAATACAAAACGACACTTGTTGGTGACAATATATCTCCAGCAACGCGAGCTACACACAGACCATGTGTCCCATATATGAGACGGGCATTTTTATAGACCGTATTAAAATCGTACTCCGCCGTTTCAGACCGTTGCACTTTAAATGGATATTTACTTACACACGATTGCTGGCTCATATATGAGACGGCGGTCTACCTGAAAAATTGTTGTGGCTCATATATGAGACGCTTGGTAGCGAACGTGTTAAGATAACAGAAAACAAAAACTAGCTTAACTCCCGACAAAATTGTAAATCGATTACAGAGAGGATATATTTTTCGGTTCTGTTAATCCAATTACTTCGTTTGCTAAATGTCATAAAGTGATATCCAAATTTCAATAAAATTATATAAGGTGTTTCAAAGTTATTTGAAAAAACAATTTCTTTTTGTGAATTTTGATATCTTCTAGCAGCTAAATGAAGCAATTTTACATTAGTTAAAAATGTTCATTCTGATTCCAGAAACTGTGGCAGCTCCACTTGTTGTTGTTGTTGTTATTGTTGTTGCTGTTTTTGTTGTTATTGTGGATGAAGTCATACTTAGTAGGTAAATAGAACTCAAATGGTTAAAGTAAAGTTTACTTTACGCAAAATAATTGTAACATCTGGTGTTCCTCAGGGTAGCCATCTGGGACCAATATTGTATCTTATTTATGTTTTGTTAATGACCTGTCTCATAACTTGAATGTTTGAATTTGAAATTATTTTTAAGTGTTAAGGATTTTACGGATAGTGATGCAATTCAGAGCGATTTGAATTAATTAGCCAAATGGTGCGAATCCCAGGATGTGGAGTTAAACCATAATAAATGGTAAAGTAATTTCTTTTACCCGTAGAAAGAATATTTGGTTGTCGGATTATTTTATTCATAATATTAAACTTGAAAGAGTACAGACAGTGAAGGATTTGGGAGTAAAATTTGATTATGAATTGAAATTGTTTTTTGTCTTAAAATGTTTTAGAATGTTTGTCGTTTCATTAAACGACAAACTCGGGACTTCACTAATGTTACTTCTATTTTTCTTTTCTATAACTCTGTATAATATTGTTGTATTATTTGGAACCCACATTTTGTTCCTGTATGTTCCTAATGTATTTCATATATTATTTTTATAAAAGTAATAAAGCTAAAGTGTATGATTATAAACATCAACCTTTTCCAAAAGGCACCCCGTAGTGAACGTCAGCACACCAAAACGATCAATTAGAGCTATTGACTGGACTCCCCGTAGCTCGAAAGATGAATTGCTGTCCAAACGTTTTCTACTTGTATTCACCTGACGTTACCCCCAGTTTTTTTTATTAATTGACACATGAGGAATAAAAAATATTTCTATTTAATAGCACTAGGAAATGATACTTCAGAAAACTTTTTAAAATGATGCATGCATTAAGTGTTCAGTTTTTATATAAGGGAATCATCAATTAAAGTAATAGAATATGTGTTTATTAATTACTTAATAATGCTCTACATTGCGTTTCCTTAATTTAAGCTAATGTTTTCATAAATAGTAATAAAAAGCGAAACAAATATTTTGTGATTAGTTTTAAAAAAAAGGATAAACTATGTGTGTCAAATTAAGTAAATAACAAAAAGCTGTAAATTTTTAGCATGGTTGCTGAATCTGTAACCAAGATGATTAAGCTAAACAGAAAGAAATTAACTTGTAAATGTTAAAGAGAGAGCAAATCAAAAATCAAATTAGTCAATAATATTAGATTTTTTCTTATTTATTTTTCTTAAATGAGCATTTGTATGATTTGCAATAAGACCTTCACGATTTTACAAAGTAGCAATTTATCTGAAAGGCCTAAAATAAACAGAAACATACATTATAAAAAACAGGGCAATAAAATTACATAATTATCTTTCACTTAGCATTACCTAGGAATCTTTGACCTGCCTTTATTATTCCCGGGTTAGGCTCTGTGAGGGGCGGACCATCTATTAGAATCTATTTCTTACCATTTTTTTAAACTGCTTGAATGCTGTATACAGGGTGTCTCGCTAGGAAGTACATGTCATACATTTGAGAGATCAACCCTCTTCTTAAAGCGTAACTTCTATCTCCATGACTGATGTGCATATAAATTCATTAAAATACACATATTTACGAAAAAACTGATTTAGCAAAATTTTCGTATTTTCTAATAAAGATTCCAGTTGTTTTATAATAGAAACTACAGCTTTTCAACAAAATTATAATTAAAAAGGGTATAACAAAACTCCACTAAGATTAATATACAGGGTGTTAATGAATAGGTGTTACAAACGGATATGGTATGTAAAAAATCCAAAAATAAGTGCAGTTTACTTAATAAACATATGTCCTAAAGCGGCTCATTTTCGAGATACAGGGCGTTGAAATTTAAAAATAATAAACTATTTTTTCCTGTAGCTCCGGTATTAGTTAATATTTCTTTATCAAACTCAACAGACAGATTTACTAGCTTAAAGGATGCATAAATATGGCAGAAACCATTTATTGGCTTCTTCTAGTGGCGTGCGATAGGTGTCGTTTCACCTTTTATCCCCCCTAAATTGTGCGGCACTGTACAAATATTAGTTTTTCGTATGTTTTTGAATTTGCTAGTATTTTTTACGTAAATAATGTATACTTGTTAGACTTCCATAAAATGAGTATTATCAAGTTATTAACATTTACATTACTGAGGTCACCTTATGCTCCAAAAACTATGTTTTTCTATGCTATGCTAGTTTTCGAGATACAAAAAGTTAAAGTTGTTTAAAAGGTATTTTTATTTTGCACAAAAAAATTACAGTAAATGCTCAAAATTACGGCCACCAGTAGCGATACAAGCGTTAATTCTTCGAAGCATATTTGTGTACATTCGGTCAAAAGTGCCAGGCGTCGTTTCGATCTCCTGCGCTGCAGCTAGAATGCGTGCTACCAAATCTTCTTCTGACTCAACAGGAGTTTCATAAACTAGACTCTTCATATGGCCCCACAAATAAAAGTCAAGCGGGGTCATGTCTGGGGAACGTGGTGGCCACGCCATAGGTCCTCCACGGCCAATCCATCTTACACCGAATTGTTGATTAAGGTGATCTCGGACAACAAGCGAAAAGTGCGCTGGCGCACCATCATGCTGCAGCCACATTTCCTGTCGAATGTTCAATGGCACATTTTCTAATAATTCTGGAAGTACTTGTTGTAGGAACGTTAAATAAATAGGACCTGTAAGACGATTTGGAAGAAGGTGCGGACCAATTAAGCGCCCGTCAATTATACCAGCCCAGACATTGACGCCAAACTTCTGCTGAAATCTAGTGGAGCGAATGGTGTGAGGGTTTTCTTCAGCCCAGACATGGTTGTTGCGAGAATTAAAGATCCCTTCTCGTGTGAAGGATGCTTCGTCTGTAAAAAGCACAAACCGCGGAAAATTTGCTTGCAACTGACACTGTTGAAGAAACCAATGGCAAAAGTTTAGTCGTGGCTGAAAGTCGGCGGGAGTTAAAGCTTGAACCTTTTGTATATGATAAGCGTGAAGCTGTTGCTCGCGTAAAACTTGCCAAACGCTTACATGGTTTACATGCATATTCTGAGCAATACTTCGACTGCTGGTGGATTGGTTTTCTTCTATCCTATTAAGAACTTCTTCTTCGAACCTTATCGTTCTGCGGTTTCTCCTTACCCCGCAGTTAACCCTATTTGTTGTAAAAGTTCCTGTTTCCTGCAACCTGCGAAACACTCTTCCAAATATCTTATGTGAAGGGGTTGGACGATTTGGAAATCGGATTGAGTATAACCGACGGGCAGCCCTGCCATTACAACGCGCTTGACCGTACATTAATATCATGTTTGCATAATCAGCAGAAGTATATTCATTCATGATGTATGAATGTTTTAAACGAATGGATAAAGATATCTATCTAATAATTAAAACTTACAAACTAAACTTTACACTAAAATAACAATAATAATTAAAAACTGCCTCGTTTCACAATCGAAAATAATTTGACATTAAAATACAAGTAATGTCAACGGCAAATGTTTTTTTTCCAACATTTTAAACTTGCTTGAGGAATACGGAAACCTTGAATGTTTTGTATCTCAAAAAGAAAAAGCGACACATGTATGCATTTACTAAACAATTTCGTGAAAAATTTACTCAACATGTCACTTTTTAAAAATTTTTGGTTTTTGGAGCATAAGGTGACCTCAGTAATGTAAATGTTAATAACTTGATAATTACTCATTTTATGGAAGTCTAACAAGTATACATTATTTACGTAAAAAATACTAGCAAATTCAAAAACATACGAAAAACTAATATTTGTACAGTGCCGCACAATTTAGGGGGGATAAAAGGTGAAACGACACCTATCGCACGCCACTAGAAGAAGCCAATAAATGGTTTCTGCCATATTTATGCATCCTTTAAGCTAGTAAATCTGTCTGTTGAGTTTGATAAAGAAATATTAACTATTACCGGAGCTACAGGAAAAAATAGTTTATTATTTTTAAATTTCAACGCCCTGTATCTCGAAAATGAGCCGCTTTAGGACATATGTTTATTAAGTAAACTGCACTTATTTTTGGATTTTTTACATAACATATCCGTTTGTAACACCTATTCATTAACACCCTGTATAATAGTAATAACAAATAAATAAACATAAGATAAACAGAACCTTATAAAGCAAAACAAAGAAACTACGTACCTATTCGATACTTTTTAAAACATGATTTAATATTCAAAACACTGCAGTTAGGTATAATAATCAATATTGTAAATAAAGTACAGAAAACTGTAAAACATTCACCCGAGATGTTAATAAATATAAAACTTCATTACATAAAGGCGCAGATCTATAAACATGTGAATTATATTTTTTTGCATGCTCAGGTAATTTGTTACTTTTAGTGAATTTATTGAGACATTTGTAAGTGACGTTTACAAATTAGAGATCAGTAATTGATTACTTACCGATCAGGTGGTAAGTAATCTAATAAATGTAGAATTTTAAAAATCAATTTTTAAAATTACAGTTTAAACAATTATTAAAAATTGGCGCAATAGATTTCGGTTTAAATGAACGTACTCTTCTGATGAGGCTATAGTTGCTGCACATTTTGTAATAACACTAGGCTGAGATATCACCATCTGTCACCGTAGAATTTCCATGTAAAATTTTGTTTGAAGACTTGTTTTTATTTTCTACAGTCTTAGACATATCTCTCAGTAACAGAGGACGAACGCCACCCACCGTGCCTTTCAATGCCTAACATATCTATTCCTTGGTTTGCCAGAATAGTGGTTGAACTCCTTCAGAATGTGTGTCTGTTAAAAGTCGAGGTGTTCGGCAATTTTAAGCACTGTGCAATTTTACTGGGCCAACTGCCTATGGTGTTTCTACCCACTACTTAGTGATTTTCCCATCTCACATTGCCAAAAATAAGTGAGCGGACTTTGTCCGTTTTTGTCGTAGTGCTAGATATTTTTTATAAAATTCCAAGTAATTAATTGTCTCGTTTCCTGAATTTGTTAAATTGTAAACATTCATGATATATGCGTTTTAGTGTCAAAAGTATTTACTATTATAAACGCAACTTCATCTTCAATGTTATTTATTTTCATATTATATGTTCTTTCCCTTCTGTACGTCACTGCTGTTCCAAATAACATTCCTATACAGGGTGTCCGCAAATTTTACCGACAACGTTTGATTGCATATTCACAACGATAAATAAATACGATTTACGAAAAAAAAGGTAAATAAAAAATGTTTGGTTTTTGAGTTACCTACAAGCCTTCAAAGTTGTCAAAAATAAAACTAATTGGATTAATAACTTCATAAACCTTTTACCGATCGTGTTAAAATTTGGCACATTTATTTGGACTATTATGACGTATTATTTCTTAAAGCTTTAATCAAATCGATATACTGGGTGATAGTTTTCTCCGGTTACCTCTCCCTTTCAACGTTCAAAACTTTTACAGTGGTCGTATTTTTTTAAAACGGGCGGCAACATTGACAAAATTGTTTTATTTAAAAAAATCTTGAAAAAATCACCTACAGAAATCCATTCTTGAGAAAAATGGCATTCATAAATTGCTAATTACCATTACGATAAAAGGTAAATAAAGAATATCCAGAATCATTATTATTATTCAAAATTACATTACATACGTGTTGCGACTTAATTTTATCGCGTTGAATGCCAGAATAATCATGTATTATACTGACAAAAGTTAATTTCAATATAATCATTTGATCAGAAGAATTTAGATATAGTATAACAATTTTTTAAACTTTAATACTCTGTATTTTATTTTAAAAACTTAAGCAATTAAAACTTATGTAATAATGATTTTTCCATATAAAAGATTAAACCTAAAACATGGGTCAAGGTCAACTCAAGATATTAGATTAGCTAAGGCAAGTGCGGTATTAACATCTAGATTCTAGATGCTCTAGCTAGATGTATCTCTTTGTCTTTTCATCTCATACAAATAGAAAAGAACAAAACATATCTGGAGCGTCTAGACGTTAATACCGAACTTGCCTCTAGTCAAAAGTTAAAAAATGCTTATTGGATATGTACTGCGTTGAATACTGTAGCCGTAGAATCAGTTGATTTTTATAGGAAAGCGAAACGAGATTATAATGAGCTACTTGTAAAGACTAAACAAGAGTATTTTAAGGGCCTTATTGATAAATGTGCTAACAAATCTAAAACTATATGGAATTTAGTAAATAGTGAGATGAGTAGAAAGTCGGCTGTTAGGGATATATCTTTGATTCTGGAAGAAGAAACTCATTCTGAGCCCAAAGACGTGGCTAACATTTTTTGTGATTACTTTGTGAATGTAACTGAGACATCATTGAATAATCACTTTGGTAATGTCAGATCAGTGAAGTGCTCTACTAGTGTCATGATTAATAAAACCCTTTTCTTTACACCTGTGATCAGGGAGGATGTGTTACAGGTAATTAATAATCTAAAAAATACAAAAAGTAGTGTAATTGATTTCAGTTAAAATTGTTTAAAGTATTGGTGAACTCTTTTCTGAACATTCTAAAAACTAGCAAGGGTCTGTCCTGGGTCCACTAATATTCTTATTATTTATCAATGATTTGCCTAAATATATACGAACTGAGATGTTGACAATATTTGCTGATGACACGTCTTTGTTGGTCTCGGGAGTTGGTTTTATCTTCCGAGATTATATTATATTCAAACGTTATATAAATTGGTGTAGCACTAATGGCCTGATACTTAATATTGAGAAAACAAATTGCATATACTTCCAGAATCATGGAACAAATAAAGAAGTAAACTTAACTTTTAATAATTCTAACATAAAGACAACTGATTACACAAAATTTCTTGGGGTTATTGTAGATAGGAATTTTTTGTGGTCAGCCCATATCGACATGTTAAGTAAAAAACTCAATACATCATATTATGCTATCTCTCGCATCAGAGATTCTTTACCAATTTCTGCTGTAATTAATTTGTACTATAGCCTTGTATACAGTCACCTAAGTTATGATGTGGTGTTCTTTGGTAATGCTTTGCAGAGTCAAAGAATATTTGTTGTCCAAAAACGAATTATACGTAACATATTCAGGGTTCCGGATCGGGGATCATGTAAGCCCCTTTTTCATTAATTATAAACTGTTTACTTTCCCCTATATATTTATATACAAAATATTGTTATATGCAAGAGAATTTGCGATTAGTTTGGCAAAAAGTGGTTCCTACCATGACTATCTGACAAGGCATAGAGACCTGTTGTGCATTCCAGGGCATAAAACTACCAAATTTGAGAAATCTCCATTGTACCTACATGGGAATAAACATTTTCAATCATCTAGCACCACAGTATAAATTAATGACAGAAATAGTTTTTAAAACTAATGTAAAAAAAAATACTGCTCAAGGAAGCCTATTATACTATAAACGAGTATCTTGCTGACACATAAAAAGGTTATTATTATTATTATTATTATTATTATTATTATTATTATTATTATTATTATCATTATTATTATCATTAT
>NW_019416406.1:197083-222971 GCF_000390285.2 Anoplophora glabripennis | reverse complement strand
ATTATTATTATTATTATTATTATAATTATTATTATTATTATTATTAATTATTATTAATTATTAATTATATAAATTGAAACAAAGAAATAATAATAATTTATCTAAAATAATTTATTTAACTTCAAAAATTTAACCATTAACTATACTCAAATATCAAGTTGCAACAAATAAAAAATATGTACCTACACATTATTTGTCTAAGTTAACATTAGTATTTATTTCCTCCTCTTACTACAAAATTATTCTCTTTATTAAAGTTATAAAAGCAGTACTATCACAGTTCATAAAATCTTATTAACACGTTTTATCAATGGCTGGCCTACAAAAATAAATAATAAAAAGGAGCGAAGAAGTTATATGCGTCTGTAAAGGGATTTAGATAATCTATTTCAGCTTCTATTTGGATAACGAAAGTGTGTGTCGGTGTCGGCCAAATGACTTTAATAGATATTTCTACATAACCCTTCTTTCACTTCGTACGGTCTTTTGAGGCAATTGCCGATAAATGTAAACTGATACAGACCTTTTATAACTAACAGGAGGTAATAAATATGTTCCAGAAGCAGCTACGTAACGGCACTTTATTACAATATGTCAGTTTGTTTTCCCAGACGCAAAGTGTAAAATAATTAGATATAAGTAGGTACATATATTGTATTGTTTTATATTTAACAAGCATTTGGGAGATATTATCTTAATTAGAAACAATAAATAATATATTGCCGTTAATTCACCTTCGTTGATTGAAAATCACTTACAATTAACGGATATAAAGTAAAAGTGATACCAGGTTTAAAAATATACAAATTAATTTTAATACAGTACGTAAGTATAAGCATAAATATTTATTGGTATTATATATAATTTTGGATAGTATATAAATCAAAGATAGATCTTTATTATTACAAAGACGTTAATTAACAATAAGCCTATTAATAATCGATTTTTTCAAAGATTATTCAAATGCAAAACATAAAACTTGTGTTATTATAAAAATATAAATGTTTTTAAATCTGTAAATAAGTAGTTGAACAAGGTGCCACTGAGAATTAATGTATAATTGATTTCTGCTGATGTCAATAATTTTTTATTATAAATAACAATTCGTAATAATGTAAAAATTAAACATTTAACTTAAAAAAACGTAGTCCACTAGTTATGGGAAAGGGTCACCTATCCCAACGGTATAGTAAGCAAAAATATCATGGATGTATTTGGAAAATCATAATATTACCAAATTTTTTAAAATAATATAAAAATCCATAGCCTGGTTTTTTGAACTTCAGATTTTCATTCTCCTTTAAAGATTATGCATTCCATTACAACCTCATTTTTTGAAAATTCTCTCCCGACGATCGTCAGTGGAAACATTGTTATCGCCCACGAAACCGTCATTTATGACTTCAACAATCAGGTAATCACTTTTCCATCCTTCACTGATGAGTGATGACATAATTTTCTTTAGTAATTTCTGGGAATATTAAATACCTATAGAGAATTTAAGAGTTTCATATAGGTACCTATGTAGGATGTATGGATGCACTATACATATAAATTTTAAAGAATATTTAGATTAATGAAGTACACGAAATCATAACTTATAACAAATATATTTAAATAAGTCCTATACCACATTCGATCAAAACTAAATAACTAACTTAAGATTAATTAAAAAAAATCAGCATCTTTAAAATTAAATAATTCTAGTAACATTAAAAAAAATTAATTATTAATTAAATAGTTACACAATATGGGGCACCTATAAAAAAAAGTATAGGTACTGTCTATAACAATATAACATACGTAGTAGTATGGGGCTTCCATGCTGGATTTACCCTGTGTCCAAACATTCTTAACGTCTTTATTATCATTATTTTTCTATCTATTAATTCTGTTTCGGAACAGCAATAGGCCTTCTATAAGTATTCTGGATAAAGTCTATAAAAACGTTATTATACGCAGTGATTAGTGGTAGAATTGAGTATTATTCTTACTTTTTTCAAAGATGTTATTTCAAAAATCTTGGTGGTAATACAACAAAAGGAAAATATACATGGTGATTCAAAATTCAATACAAAGAATTTAGGGGCGTATTTTTTAGGTCAAAATAAGACTTTTTTTCTATAAATGTGGGTCCACAAATGCTTAGTTTTCGATATAGGTACAGGATGTTCAAGTTTTTTTTTAATTTTTTAGGAATAATTTCCAAACAAATTTGAATGTTGTCATAAAACTTGGCGGACGGGGGTTTTTTAGGATGCTAAATTGAAATAAGTCATTACTTTTGACGCTTTATGTAGAGGGCGCCACCTATAAGGGTACGCTTGAATTAAATTGACCCTAACTTTTTGCTACCCTGTACATTAAGATTTCGTATTAGTGCGCTTATTTCCCTTATCAATTTTAAGCAAAAAAGGTATGCTTGATCGAAATCTCTCAGACCAACCGTATCCGAGATATTGGCTGATGAAGAGTTAAATGCACACCATATTTTCAAATTTTATTAACTATTTACCGCGAAAAATTTTTAAATTTATTCACCATCTAATCAGTAATGTAATAATCTTGAATTTTAGCTATTTACATTTTTTTCATACACTAACCATTTTCGAGAAAATCACTGCTGACTAGTGACAATACTACCGTTTAGTCGAATTACTCGACCTATTAAAAAATAAGCAAATCCCCCTTAACAATTGGTTTCAAAATCAAAGTGCAGTCGATCCCAGGCAGTCACGCAATAAGGCATACGTATTACAAACTGAATAATTAATTGCACATAATACTAAAATCTCATATTCAATTAAAAAACATAGTCAAAACGTTAACAATATTAAAAATACTAAATTGTAATAACCTAACATTCAAAAACAATTATTATCCTTATACAGGGTGTATCTAAATAATACCGAAAAAAATCAACGGGGGATTATCCGATGAAAATTAATAGGGGTCTTTGGTATAAAATTTTTTGAAAAAACCCTCCCCTGAAAAGTTACGCCCCTCCTAAAATTACAAAAAAAATTGTTTTTCTTTTTTATCTTCCACGTACATCAAGCTAAAGAAACCAAACTTGGTGAACATTATCTGTCAATAAAACTACACTTTTTGAATTTTTTTCAACCCTGAACTATTTTTGTAAGGGGTTGAAATAATCAACCCCTATGACATTTTTTCTTATAATTTTTTTTTCGATAAAATTTTTTCCTTTTAAAAAATATGTCTAAAAAACCCCATTCATTTACTAACTTTTTGATCTCTTCAAGTTTCTTCGAAAAGTTAAGGATTTATGACAAAAAAAAATAAATGTATTGTAATGTATTTTTAAAAAGATGAGCTGTTTAACGCGAGTGTATTTTGCCGAAAGATCTAGTGGCCTGTTCTTTACAATGGAATCCGTAGAAACAAATGTCAATGTCATTTATTGTCATATTAAATAACATTTTATTAAAAAACACTCAACCAAATAGTTGACCTATGATTCTACTAGGCTAAGAAGTTTGGAACTTAGACTAAAAGTGAACAAATGATGAATAATGTTATAACAGTAACAAAAAATAAAAATCTGTCGGATATTGACAATACAATCTACAAAAAATGTTGAAAATGATTGCCTTCAGCTTCAATACAAGCATCTACTCTTGTTCTCATAGAATTGCGTATGCGTTCAAATATTCCTGGTGAATTTTTTATCGTTTCACACCCTGCTACAATGCGGTTTCGCAAATCATTGATATCTTCAACTGGCCTTGAGTAGATCAAAGATTTCAGATATCCCCATATGCAAAAATCCAAAGGATTAAGGTCAGGGGAGCGGGCTGGCCAATTTACATATCCTCCTCGACCTATCCATCGATTGGCATACACCTCATCCAAGTGACGTCTTGCACGTATACTAAAGTGGGCTGGTGCACCGTCGTGCATAAACCATAAACGTTGCCTAATTTGAATGGGAACTTCTTCAAGAATAATAGGTAATTCTTCGAGAAGATGACAATATGAGTCACCATCTAATCGTCGTGGAAGAAAATAGGGACCAATTAAATGATCGTCGATAATTCCGAGCCACACATTTAATGAAAATTGATACTGATGATTTCCTTCAAAAAAGTCATGAGGATTTTCCTCAGCCCAAATATGATTGTTACGAAAATTTCTAATACAGTCTCTTGAGAAATTCGCCTCGTCAGTAAATAAAATATTTCTTAAGAACTGCGGCGCTTGGCCGATCATATTAATAAGCCATTGACAAAAAACCACACGTGGTAAAAAATCTCGAATCAGTAACGACTGCACCCGTTGGAGATGATAGGGATATAACTGTTGTTCTTTTAAAATTCTAAAAACTACCGAATGGCTTACATTTAGGACACGAGCTATTTTCCTGGTACTAGTTTCTGGGGATTCCTCAATTAAATTAAGTACGGCTTCATCGACAGCTTCAGTTCTAACTTCTCGGCTACGGCCACAGTCATGACTTCTCTTTTCAAATTTTCCAAGTTCCCGCAAGCGTTGGTGAATATTTGTGAACGTAGTATGGTGGGGTAATCTACGCTCTGGGTACTGTTCAGCATAAAGTCTTTGCGCTTCCAATGCATTACCGTTAGCATACCCATATGTAAAATGCATATCTGCCATTTCTAAATTCGAATAGTTAACCATATTTTCGGTTTATTAACTAATATTTTCTACACAAAATCATGAAACTTGTGAAATAGTAAGAAACAGTAACAATAAATGACATTGACATTTGTTTCTACGGATTCCATTGTAAAGAACAGGCCACTAGATCTTTCGGCAAAATACACTCGCGTTAAACAGCTCATCTTTTTAAAAATACATTACAATACATTTTTTTTTTTTTGTCATAAATCCTTAACTTTTCGAAGAAACTTGAAGAGATCAAAAAGTTAGTAAATGAATGGGGTTTTTTAGACATATTTTTTAAAAGGAAAAAATTTTATCGAAAAAAAAATTATAAGAAAAAATGTCATAGGGGTTGATTATTTCAACCCCTTACAAAAATAGTTCAGGGTTGAAAAAATTTCAAAAAGTGTAGTTTTATTGACAGATAATGTTCACCAAGTTTGGTTTCTTTAGCTTGATGTACGTGGAAGATAAAAAAGAAAAACAATTTTTTTTTGTAATTTTAGGAGGGGCGTAACTTTTCAGGGGAGGGTTTTTTCAAAAAATTTTATACCAAAGACCCCTATTAAATTTCATCGGAGAATCGCCCCTTGAATTTTTTCGGTGTTATTTAGATACACCCTGTATATTTGTTTTTATTAATAAATAAATAATACTTGTTAATATTTAAAATGTTAAAAAAATATCTTATTCATTTATGTGTCTAGGTAGGTCTGTTTTTGACGTTCACTATTAAAAACGCTAGGTTTGTGACCGAATACGGTAGATAAAGATGCACTCTCGATGAATCTTTATAGGTCAGGGGTCAGGAGCTGTCCGAAAAGGGGTTTAAATAATTAAATATTTAAAATGCATATTTTTCAGAGTAAATATGCATTTAATTTTTTTTATTCGCATATTCGTATTATGATCATTTTTCCTTATCTTAAAATTAATGACATTCTGACTGAATCACCCTGCATATTTCTTTCAATGGCTCTATCGTATTTTGTTTCCCAGATAGAAGCTTTATTTTTGTAAAATAACTTTTTCCAATATTTCCAAATGTAATCAGCATATCGTACTGTAGACTGAGAGGTGAATATTTCTAGAGGTACTAAGTTCCTATTTTAGATAAAACATATGTCTATCACATTTCAATGCAGTATCTAATATAAATCTCAAAAATATTTGTTTAAAACCAAATTTTTTACATAGTTAAAAAGATGAAATTGTTTGAAACGATATATGAACCTTGCTACTCAAAACAAAAAGGAATAAAAACGCATTATTTTAAGAAACTCGCCCGCATTTTAACAAAGAGACACCTATCTACTGCTGATTTTTATAATGCTTCAACCATAAAATGCCACTAGCTATATGTATCTGTCATATCCAGTGAAATATACGAATCTGTAACCATATCACACATTCATCTCAATATTTGTCCGAATATGAATGAATGAAAATTTATATTGTATTATTTTTAATTTAGTACACCAAATAAAAATGATGAAGTAAGGAAATATGTAAATAATTTTAATTAAATCGGATAAAAGAGTAACAAAACTGGTGAATTTGGTAGACCGAATCCACACGATACGGGATTTGTTAACAGTTTACGAAAATCTACACACATATTATATATTATACTTAATTCATTTATTTTGTTTACACTTGGTAAGTGACGGCATCATCTGGAACTGAATTAATGTTAACCATCACTTTATTTTCCTGTTTCAATATGAAAGCATTTTTTTAAATTAAAGTCATCTCAACTGAGAATGTAGGTATGTTTAATTTTATATTCTATAATCTACGAAATGTCATATGAAAAGGGTAGAATTAACTTAAGCTGATTTGATTGAAAATCTTGGGTTAAAAGTATTGATTTAGATTTCGTTCACTATCAAGTGTGAAGAGACCGAATTCATTCAAAAAACTTCTTTCTAATTATTTTTATAAGAATTAAACTTATTCAAGCTTAATAAACAACTTCAAATGATGCTTGGCCGTTATAGCAGGCATGTTGGCAGTTTGAGCGGCATCTTTTCCTTTAACTATTTGGACTATGTTGGAACTCTTTACTACATGTTTCATGTTTGCCATTGGTATTTCTACCTGACTTCTGTTGGATTTAATTCATTACTAAAACTGTTCGTTTTTTGAATTATAAATTACTTTACTTTATGTCTAAAAATTAATATTAAAACCAAATACCTACCTAAAGTGAAACAGGAAGTGTAGGTATATTTTAATAATTACCTTTTTTGGCATCGTACTGATTGTGTCTTCAATGGGTTTCCTTAAAAAGTTTAATTTATAAGACTTTTTGTTAAATACAATACTCCAAATAAAATGCGCGTTATTTATTCCTCTTATATAATTTTTAAAAATTAATAATGCAATTCGCTTACACGTACCATCAATCTTATCATTTATATGATGTATCTGACAAATCTTTGACAAATTTATAGTTGTGATTATTTGATTTATAGTCTCAATCGTACATTTTTATGACACTTACTACTCATGTGGCAAAATGAATTATTGACCTGATACTGATACCAATTTCTGACATGTAAGAAATGGGGAATAGATTACAAAAACTACCTTTTACCTTTTAAATAACGATAAACATTTTGGAAGATTAAGTAGTCTGGATATATCTGGTAAGGTATTATTTATATATTTTACGTGGTGATTAATTTTAATATAATTATTTACAGACCAACTGCGGAGTAACTGTTTTGAATACCGAATATCTAAAATTAAAAATATATTTCCATTGGTTCTTAGTTGCATTAAAACATACATAGTTTTCTATGAAATAATAATTCCATCCAATCACAGTTTTGTAACCTGGTAAATGGCATTCATTTGTAACAAAATAAGTTCCTTTCTTTAAAAATGCAAACAAAATATTCCAATTGCTTCCAAAGTAACCAAGGAAAGTCTACGCAACATGATGTAATAAACGTTTATTAACATGGCCAACTACAAAAACTCATATTTTTTAGATATTCTTAGATAAGGTAAGACAAAAATAATTTCATTGTAATTATAAATACATATAACGTCACTTTGATTATACACTTTTTCTTGTAACTCGTCAAATAAGTACACAAGGGAAATAGTAACATGTTAGAAAAAAATGCCAGTAACATAAGGTTTTATTATTTTAACAAAAATAAGGAAACTTGGTTTCCTTACAAAGAAAATGTTTCACTTAATCAGATTTTTATTATACAATGTATTTTTAAATAGATATACACATTTTTCCTTATTTCCATAAAATTTTAAGAAACGAAGAAAAATAATGCCAATAGAAGAATCTAAGGAAAATTGTGAAATGTTCCAAAAAATTAAATATTCAAAGGTATATACGAGGACAAGAAATTAAATATATTTATTAAGACACAAAAATAATTTTTTTATTTTCAGGAAAATATGGAGAGTTTATTAGTTTTTTAAAAACTCCACCTAACACACACATCACATGATTTTATATAAAAGAAATCTAATTAAGTGAAACATTTTATTCCTAGAGAGACCAACTTTGACAATTTTGGTCTAGCTAAACTGAAGTTACAGATATTTTTTTCAAATAATCTTTCCCCTCTCTTCGTTACTTTAAAATATATATACAGGGTGTTTATTGAGTACTTGTACGAACTTTAAAGGGTGAATCTTTGACTAATTTTAAGATATTCATATGAAAATAGGTCCGCAACGGCTTGGTTCTTGAGATACAGAACGTCCAAAAAAAATTTTTGTTACAGCAATTATTGTAAATGTTATTAACTTATTTACAGAAACAGTTTAGTCTTAATCTTGTAAATGATGTAAGTCACATGCTTTCAGCAACAAATATTAAGAGTACCTTTTGTACGTAAAATTGAATGGAGAATAGGTACGTTTAGTCAAACATGACATACAGTACGACACAATGTGGCGCCGTCTAACATTAAACAAAAAACTAAGGAATTATTTGGGTTTTTCATCATCAATACTCCCAGAATTTCGTCAAATTGCCATATTATTAAACAAAAATACAATCAATATATCAAACAAAATTTTTTTTGGACGCTGTGTACCTCAAGAACCAAGCCGTTGCGGACCCATGGTTCATATGAACTTTTTATATTAAAATTAGTCGAACATTCACGCTTTAAAATTCGTACAAATACTTAATAAACACCCTGTATAACCGTAATGATGTAAAATTTATTCAGGATTACGGTAAAAATGTTTTTTTATCCACCTTATTTAAGTACATAATAAATAAATGTGTTTTTGTAATTGGCCATGCCTTTTAAGCCATATTGCACTGAACTAAGAAACTCGAAGATAATTTTCACAGACTTCTCTTACCTAAAATTTTCTCAACACTGCGAAAAATCATTCTTGAGATATTATCAATGTTTTCTCTTATTTGGATTCACGGTACTTATTAGTGCACGAAAAATAATTATTTTTTAACCAGTAATTATTAAACAAAATCTGTATTTTTTCTAACAACGCGCACTTTTTCTTGGGAGATTTGTTAGATTCCGACACGAATTTCAAGTCTTAGCAAAATGTTAAGTGACTACAAAAAGATGGTTTTGAGATAAAAAAAAATACATTTCTGACACTTGTAGTACTAAAAATTGAAAAAAAGTATCTTTTAAAGGTCTTGAAAATTCTATCGACCTGTTAATATTGTCCCACTTAACAATACAAGTTAAGAAATCTACTACAAAACTTGTGTCCAACAGGATCAGTGGATTTAATTCTGAAAATTTGCCTTTATCTGCTTTCAAGTAGAATCTTAAATATTCTTAAAACTAGATTCTTAAAGACCAAGGAATTTAGATACTCTTAGTAATTAGAGAATCTTAGAAGTATGATTTTCAGAAACTCGATCATAATGTTTTAAAACCAAGTATAATTGAAAAAAACAGTGTATTGTAGAAATGGAAATGCCGTGTCTTAAAGTAAATAATTATTGTTTAACTTTTATGCTGAAACAAAATGTTTAAACAACTTTTTTTAGGACACTGATAAAATTTGCAGGAGATAAAATAATTACCATTACCACTGAAACTTACGTGGTGGTTGCTTTTGAAAAAAAAAGAAAAATGGGTCTAATATTCACAGCCATGTAGGCTGTGAATATTTGAAGACTGGAAATAATCTGAAAATGCAGTAGCGAAGTGTTTTGCTAGAGAAATTAAAGTTTTGTAGCACCCAAACTAAACAAAACGCACTGTATAATTAACAGTACTTTTAATAAATGCGCTATCAAATTGATGTAAATATCGTTGTTTTTTGCTTAAATTTATACCAAAAGTATCTATGAATTAGTATAATGCATGTGTAATTAAAAAATAATAAAATCATAGGTAGGTATATTAATTTAAATTTAATACAAATTAAAATGCTAATGTTTTCAATAAATAAATTATATAGTTTTTAGCCATCTGTTACGCAGATCCCCTCCAATTTACATTAATTTAAATACGCGCATCGATTTCAAAGGACCTGTATGTTTTGTGACTTTAAAATCCCGTTCCGGCGTTGTCAGCAGATATGATAGATTGTTGATGTGGCAATTAAAAGGGGATTATAAAAATGAAGCTAGCAATTCTATTAGTTCTCTTTGAACCTTGTGTATTGTATACTTATCATTTCATTTTTGTATTAATCCTTAATTGTGAGTAAACAGTAACAAAACACTTCTAGGATGTAGTTAATTAGTAATATTTTCTTATATAATAATGAAGCACACATAAATAATGCGTCAATTTATATTTCTGTTTCCATGACAACAAAAATAAGTTTACGAAGTATATATCTATAGTAGTTTAGAAATCTATGTTACCATATTATTTGTTTTAGCAACAAAACCATCATGGATAATGCAGTAAGTATTTTTATTCAAATTTCATTCGTGTGAAATGATATTTCTAAAATACACTTGATGATTTTAAAATTATATACATACCACTAAAAATGGACAACTTCGAATGTCTCGCGAACATCTCATTTCGTTTTAACGAATTGTTTTTATATTATAGGTTTATATTTCCTTGATAATGATGTGTCAGCACATGCAAAAGGTTCAAGAGAAAATGGGATTTTTTTCTCCGAAATTTGAGGTACAATGTAAGAATGCTAGTTAAATAAAAAAAAACATAAAACACGCCACAGAAATGAGACAACCCCCAAATCCAAAGCCAAAGGCTGTGCGGAAGGGGGCTACACTTGAAAAAACGCGGACAAACACCCATTATCCATCGACATTGCCAGTGCCGACACCGGGGATCGAACCCGGACCAGAATAGGAAGCCTGGCCGAGAAATGCTTGCCACCGCACTCTCGATCGAATGCGCTACCGTGGCGAATATGGGGGCCTATTCCAAGCATATTGTCGTCCTTGCTTAACATGAAGGGGAAAGATGGTAGTTTGTCACGAGAAAAATAATTTTAAAATTTGAACACTACTTGATAAAAAAAGGTATTTGTAAATGTATAAAGTGTAACATAAAGTGTGTCTCACAATTGTGTCCCCAAACGAGATACCTATTTGTAAATTTATGAGAAAATTTCTTTATAGAATTTCCTTCTTATCAAACTCTTGTTATGATTCCATATTTGTTTCATGTACAGGATGTTCCATTAAAAATGAAGTTATCACAAGCAGACCACCCGAAAATTTTCAAATACATATAAAATAGTTGCAATAAGAGACACACTATGTTTATGGAGATAAGGAGAATTGTTCTGTTTTATATTTATTTTTGCTATTGCTATTCACTTTTTTTTTCTTCCTTTTTGATTCGCGAAATTTGTATCTTCCTATTTTTAGTTCTACGTTTATTTTCTTATGACACTTTTCCAGATCTTACTGAATTTTTTATATATAATACTAGAATGAGGCAAAATGATAAATATATCTAAGAATAATATAAAATACTTATAACAACGACCATATCTCCGATCAGAAAATAAAAATTGATCATTGTACAGGTCAGACTAAGGTCGCTTCTTAATTATGTAAATGTAATAATGAACTTTTTCTTCATTGTCTATTAGAAGATCTGTGCGATATTAGCCTTGGATGGATTTCTACTCCTAATAAAATGCCAAGTAGTACCTATCATCATGTTAATGTGATCGCAACTATCGAAAGGACAATAAAATATTTATCCACTAATGATCGGTACCATCACCATAAACTAAATTATTACGTTTTATTCACCAATGTGGAGAATAATTTTTTGGTAGTTAAATAAGCTTCTAAGTCACAGAATAGTAAATGGTTTTTCTTCAATGGTCAACAATATATGTTGTTCGTTTTCGGACAAAATTTCGACCGCAACAAAAATTAGAAATGTGTCCGTGATATTTATTTCGATTTTATTATCGTTTGGACATAATATAGGTATTATTTGTAGTAATATTAATGAAAGAGTTAAAAATCATTTAATTTACTTATTTTATTCAAAATTACTACTGTGAATGACTCCACCACAAATATGGTGGAGTTAGAAGACGGCTGCCGCAATTGTTAATTTCACTACTTCAAAATATTTTTTGCTATTTTTGGTAACATAGTTTTCATTTAAAGTGTCTATTACCTCTATAATCTCTTTTAGTACCTATAGATTACTAAGAAGTTACAATTAAAGTTTCCAATGTATTAAGGTGGCCATATTCCTGGCCGAGAAATAGTGAAATTTCTGGCGTTTTTAGGTACTGAAATCTTTAAAAGTAAAACGTGTAGAACAAAAGTAATCACAAAAATAAAATCCTTGATGTTTTGTTTATTCATTGTTACCATTTAAATTTACTCAAATAAAATAATAACTAAAAAAAAAGCATTTGTAAAACATGTATTTGATGTTATTCTAACCCCACATTTTAAGAATTATTTTCACGTATTTATAAATAAAAGTAATTAATTTTATATGTAGAACTAAGCAAGTAAATGTTATAAAAATATTTACATGTGGAATTATATATAAGAAAGTTAGTATTTTCGTAGATTTCAGTACCTAAAATCTTGATGGTTTGATCATTTTTTGCACCTGTTTATTCGTTTTACTGCGGCGTCTTTGAAAATATCCAGATGGCATGACATAACATTCCTATTATTTGATAAGCTTTAGATTATTCAGTTATTAAATGTTTGAAATTATTTGTCTTTTCGGAAAACACTATTTAAAGAATATGGGGCCCTTAAAGTTACCTACTCCATAACCACGCAGTTGTCACAATTACTGATTTTTCACCCAAGTGCTTTAAATGCACATTTGAGTGAAATCCACAGCTACAGCTACTATTTGATAGACTTTTAACTAGAAGTGACTTTAAAGACAATTTTCAAGTTAACGATTAGTTCATATGATTTTGAATACATCTATTATACAGGCTATCTATTATACTATAGGCAAGGGAGAGCATATCGGCAAATAACAGTGTGACAAATTGTTTTTTCTACAAAACTGTTAAAAGTGGGCTTTTTAATTGTCATTTTTGATGTTAAAAATGTCATTTTTTGACACGCGTGTTAAAAGTAACTTACTTTTAACACGCGTGTCAAAAAATGACATTTTTAACATCAAAAATGACAATTAAAAAGCCCACTTTTAACAGTTTTGTAGAAAAAATTATGTATGATGTGATTTTATTTTGTTCGTGAAGTATCATCTTCACTCACAAAATAAAATCTTACTTTTAACACGTATATCATAAATAGCTATTAAAACATTATAAAATATCCGTTGTTAAGACGAAATTTTTGCAATATTAATCAACTTGTTATATCATAAATTTTTTTAAAACTCTATTTTTGTTATTAAATGGTAAATATCTCAGAAATTAGTGATTTTAGCTATAGGGAATGCTTTATAAAAATGAAAGAACATAGTGTATTTTCAGTTTTTAACATAATATACAGGGTAATTCATTTAAAAAAATTTAGAAAATTATATGCTCGAGTTTTGGCTAGCCCTATATTCAACTGTTGTAATAATAAAGAAATAGCACTTTCTCGTAAAACTGTACCAATATCAAAAAGTTATGCCTGCAAAAAATTATTGTTAAGTTGTTCTGTTTAGGGTATACAGGATGCTGAAATGGGAATGATTCTCGTAAACAATTGACCATAACTTTTGAATACCCTGTATAACATAATTAAACCCTATATTGGAAGCATGGGAGAGATGAGCTTAATCTAAATTTGAAATACTTAATATATTTAAATTTAAAAAATAGTATGTTTGGTTCACCCTGGTAATACGTAACACTCTGTATATAAGAAAATAATTTTAAAATGTGCAGTTTTAAGTTGGCTATAGTTTTTGGAAATAACTTTTTTTGATATCTTCTATAGCAGACAATGGTAAAAGATTAACATTACGATTACTACAGATTATGTTAAAATTATTACAAGAAATTGATACAGGTGTCCTCATAAGAATATTCGTTCTGGCACATTCACAGTAGAAAATCCTTTGATGTCTACCATTATCCCTGAGTATATTAAATTGTACCTTTCCTAATAAATATTCGCAGAAAAGTTATTATTAAAATAATGCCACATGTACTTATAGAAACAAAATCACTAAATCATTCTCACCAAGCAATACAGAATCAATGTTACGTTCAGGAACACACTAATCTTGAATTACAATTACTTTCAAAAATTTCTTTGTACACGTACAATTTGACTAATACAATTGCATAGTAAGTATACCATACAGAACACCGTATTCTAACTTACTACACACAAAATACACAAAAAAACAGAAACATAGGAGAATTCTCTATCGCTGTGTAAAATAAAACATATTTTATTAGCTGAAGAATGTACACAAATAATATACCGAGTTCATTCATTTCAGTTAAACGATTAAAATATTATATGGAAATGATAAATAATTTGTTTTTCTCGTGAAAGATAAAATAGAAGATTTATTAGTAGGTATTTAAGTTGAGATGGTTTGACTGACACCAAGCACATACTGCATTAATAACCTTTTGTAGCAACAGGCAGTCATCAACACTGCATTAAATTTGTAAATCATCTGCATATAATAAGTTCATATTTACTAGATGCAATAGAAAGTCATTTATGCATAGTAGAAATAGTAATGGTCCTAAACTCGACCCTTCGGGTACCCCAGAGGTAGATTTATAAGAAACGATAGCCTTCATAACCTACATACTGATTTCTGCCAAAAAGATAATATTTGAATAATGAAATAAACTTGGAAAAAAAACAAATAAACTATTTTTTTATATAAAATATATATCCTTATTAAATAACCTCTGGATATTCAATATATACAGCATCTACTTGTCCTCACTCATTTAATAATTCAGATACGTATTGAGTATAACAGACCTGGTTTGTAATGTCTTACATAACAATGACTTTGATATTAGTATTTGTTACTGTCTGTGTTAGTTGCGTGTTCGAAATGTACATTTATTGTAGTAAGGCAACTATTTAAAAAATGTCTCCTAAATCCCTTATTACTCGCTGTGCTTTTTTATATAAGAAAAATAACATACACCGTGTGTATATATTCTGAAAAAAAAACTACATACTAGAAGGGAAACATAACATTCGATCAAATAAATTATATGTATAGTCTTTCCGAAGTCAGTTGAACATGCAAAAAAACGTCTGGTACCTAATAAAATTTAATGAGTTTCATAGGCGCCCCTAAAAAAAAATTCTGCTAAAGGTAAAAAATTATAATAATTTATATATACACATATTGTAATTATTTATGTTCTCAAACAATTTTATTATATTGGAGGTAAATTTCGTTTTGTTCCGTTTCAAAAGGTCTCCAAAATGCCATGTTGTGATAATATTAGTAAACAAAATATCCCTCTTATTTCTCCCTTTCGCAATTGTAATATGAATGATTGATAGCAGGTGCCCATAATAAATTAAAATTACCTGAATCACACCAAATTCCGCATTGCTGCACTGCACTGCTGGGCAATTTATGAACCACTTGTCGTCTCCTGTGATTTATTGCCCAGTAGCCCAATACAACTGTAATCGTTTCCCTTTGCCCGCGCATGTATTCTTCAACTGAACGTATACATTTCTATCGCTTCCACGTTTAGTTCGACCAGACCTGTATATGGCTATTGCTAAATAAATATGAGAACAAGTTTTTCAAATATTTCAATGCCTAGTTGTTGCGTCAGCGACCGAACCTGGTACATACTATCAATCTGTTGGTTCTTCAATTGATATCGGAAAAACTATACCTTTTTTACCATTCGTCTTTTAGGCATTCCCCTGATTTGTGTTTTTCAAACACGACTACTAGTGGGCTGTACTGCCTTTCTACAATGAAACTGTTTTTATAACAAAGTATAGAGGTTTGTTTATTGTGGCAGGAAAATTTACAATATAATATGGCATTCCTCGCTTTTCCGTTATGAACTTTGATATTTGATTTACGTTACTGTGTGTTATAGATGACAAATAAAAAAAAATCAATGAATAGACGACTTATAAACTATCAACCCCTACTTACTTCCTTTATGGCACTGAAAACATATTCACACGAACGACATTAATCGAGAAAAATTTAACGTCTGGTTTCCAGTCTAAATCATCAATTCTCTTATTATTAAAATAATGATTGATTTTATTTATTCTTCTTATCATAGATTTTCTATTGCTATTTTTTCATTTTATATCCAATTTTTTTAACTAATAACAAAAAATTGGTGAGCTTTAATTTAATTGTATACATCAATTAATAAAAAAAGTTACTTATATTAAAAACAAACTGTTCAGGAAAATCGAGAATATAAATTGATTCGAGTGGACATTTGCGATTTTAGCTAGCACTCTACATGATGTTTCAAGCTTATGGAAAAATCTTATTTTCTCCTACACCCTATACGTTTAAAACTGATATTTCTATAACCTATTAATATCTTCGTTTATTCATCATTGTCGAAGAATAATCTTCTATGATAAAAAAAATAATGAAGAGGAATTAGGACTTATTATTGATGACGTGTACATATTTCAGAAATAAATATCAACATTTCCTTAAAATAAAAGACACACGTCAATTAAAATCAACTTTAAAACTAGGGATTATTTTCTGTTTGGTGCTAATTTTTAATGGCAAAAATATATGGTATTAGGCTAAAATTAGAGTTAGTCAACTCAAGCCATGTATACATTTATTTTGTTGCCGACTCTATTGATAACTAATTAGGCAGGTTTTTTGAAGTTTTCATCTTCAAATTAAATATATTAAAAATGCCATTTACATATTAACACCTGTTTATTTAATTTCATTGTAATTCATTAAACTAAATTAATTACTGAAACATAAAGTTGAAATATATTTATCATCGCACTGACAAACTGAAAATATTATTTACAAAATAAAAATAAAATATTAAAAAAATTTAGGAAATGAGCCTAATTGTAAGTAGGTATTCTTGATTGATTTTTGATTTTTTTAAAACTTCAATTGTTTGCATTAAAAATTAAATAACCTTAAAAGCTCAACTATAACGATACAAGTGTTATAAACAGCAAATCTGTGTTCCATTTGGGTAGCACCATCCTTGTATTTTTTAAAGTGTTAATTTTCGTAAAATTTTCTTTTCAACTTTAGCTAGGTAACACAATGAAAATAATTTTCTAATTTTTGTCTGTTTTTAACCAAAATAGACCACGAGATTATAGTAGAAATAAATATATAAATAATTAGAAGCTAGATCTCCATGTTAAAAAATTGAAAGTCAGTGATGGCATTCTCAAACTCAGGGTAGTCTGTTAAAAATGGATCACAATGTACATTTATAATATATTTTGTTTTGTATGCATTTATTAACAAAATTTATAATAATGATAATATAATACTTAATTGATATGAAATTTAAAAAAAGTGTTTCCGCCCGGGATCGAACCGGGGACCTTCCGCGTGTTAGGCGGATGTGATAACCACTACACCACGGAAACTTGTAACAATTTTGTGTAAACATTGTATATATTTAACTTTTCATTAATATTAAATTTTAGTTTTTGATTGTTTTTCATTAAAACATAAAAACTGAAATCATTTCATTGTCTAATGAATAAAACAAAATATGCTCCAGTGAAAAACCTTAGAGTGTCTATTTTTACAATTATGACGTAGACGACAATACCGATTGGGCAACCTCGAATTTTAATTTCATAAACATATTACAGTTTTCTTTTTGCGGTCGGAAGTCAGAAGAAGTGTAACTAAATTCCATTTGTTAATGCATAAATTACTGAACTAGGTACTTTAAGTATAAATTGAAATAAAAAATGGAAGAAATAAACGTAAATAAAATCCACAAATTATTGCACCTACCTACCTGTAAGTTGTAGTTATTTTATTACATTCCATTTTTTATCAAGAAAAAAAAAGTAGGTTCCACCGAGATTTGAACTCGGATCGCTGGATTCAAAGTCCAGAGTGCTAACCATTACACCATGGAACCTTTACGTTCGGATTTTAAAAATAACATAAGTGCTACGTCGCAGGAACTAACGATATACTTTTTTATTTATATTTCAGTGTATAAAGCGTATTAAAAAAATTATAATCCGTAGATAAATTACCTTTAACTTCTACATTGTTGCTAACGATTTGTTTAAATCGTCAAATTGATAATTACTAAGTAATACCAAATTTTTTTTACAGATTCTGTGAACTGATCGGAAACGAGGATAAAATTTTATATGTATTACATGTATATTTTCCTCAGGGCGTATGGGGCGATTGCCCGGAACGGCCTGTTCCAGAGGGGCGTCCGAAGAGCCTCTGAAAGCGTTTATAATAATTATGACCGTTACGCAACGAACCACCTTTACCTGCATTCAATTTTGGTTTTCCAGTCTTCTGTGGTGATAGGGTGTTTCTTTTGCCACATTGCAGAGCCTAAGTGACCTAATAAACCACAACCTTGGTCAGGTGTCCCTTGAGGCCCTAGAAGCGACCTGTCACTATTTGTAAATGATTCATTCAAATATATTTGTAAAAGTAGAAATGTCTAAAATGGTAAATAAATACGTTTGTAAGAGCAAACACGGAGAGTGGATTATTTGTAGTTTTATACATTATATTTTTATATGAGCATTATTCCCATTCATAATATTCAACTATGTAGATAACATCGAAGCCAATCATTAGCTACCTCCCTTATACCATAAAACTCCAATTTAATAATACAAAAGATAATTTTATCATTACATACCTTAAATAAATTACTCCTTCAATTTTGAACTCTGCAAGGAGTCCACAAAATATATGCGAATTCTAAAAAAGAAACAGTCAATATTTCCACCTGTTTGAATTAGGAAGTACATAACATCTAAGAACAACCCTCTTTTATCTTGCTACTGTTTGTGATGAAGTATTATATTTAGTTTCATGACCACTATATGTATAGAGACAGAAGTCATTGGGGGCATATTCATATTTCACGCCGCATTTGCTCTGAAAGAATTATATTTACGATAGCATCTGTTTGAAGATATAGATATGGAGTGAATTGTCTTTACCCCTTTATGTTATCCCTTTCCCTATACGACTTTTATTATTGCTTGCATCAACACATCAGTCGCAACTTAAATAATGTACAAAAATGTAGAAAATCTATTTCAGAAACGTAATCAGAAATTTATTATAGAAAACAGTTAAAACAACTTATACTTAGTGAACATCAGAATCATCATTGGTATATTGACAATGGGATAAAAAAGGTGAAGTAAATTGTTATATTAAGAGAAGAGAAAGGTGGTATCTAAATATTCTCAATTTTATGACAACAATGTTCTGGATTACAAAATTCCAAATTTTTGGCTAGACTCTTTAAATCGGTTTACTCATCAGATGGGTTGATGGGTATGGGTCGACTAACCAATTACAACAACTTTACCATACTTATGCATTGCTGATTTTGATTATAATGTTTGTAAAAAACTTAAACCGAAAAGAGTCTTTCGATGGTGTAACGCTTTATATCAAATGTTTGTTATAATTACTTGGAAATATCATTATTGTAACTTATGTTAAGGGTAAAAAACGACCTTTCGCTGATAAAATACACTTTATTTATTTTTATTTATACCAACGTGTTTATTTATTTGTTTACAGCAAACACGCCTATGACTAGCCGACGAAAACCCCGAACTCTAGTTATAATCCAATTTCTGTGCCAGCTGTACCCGTGAAATTATTTTAGCAAATCTTGTATAATCAATTATGGACAAAAACTCAATTTTTGTCGAATTGTCTGTTACACAATAATGTATTTGGCAGAGGGATGCAGCAGAACATTTGGAGCAACTATTTTTTTAGCAATATATGTGTACAGCTTCGTTTACTGTACTGCCACTATGATGACTTAAAACACTGTATTGCCACTATGATGGCATAAAACTAGATTCACATAGGTATATTCAAATAAACTTTATGGAGTGGACTGTATATATAATTAAAAAAGTAAATCTTTGACAAAGTCGTGAGACATGTTGCCTCAACAGGCCTTCGTATACATCTGGCTTTTTACTAATTTTACTTGACCGTGCTGGGTGCAGAGGGTATAGAAAGTACATGTTGCAGGTCTCTTAATAAAGGTCTGTGGCAATTGATGAAATGCCAGATTTGTACGACAGGACCGTCTTACGCTCTAACAATATGTAATACTTACTTACTTACATGATAATATACATATGATATATGGAGAGAGGCAATGCATTCAATTATCCAACTGTTCGAAGGAAAATCCCATTCCACGCAGTGTCTAGCACTATATGGTATATTGCATATATTGCAACGCAGAAAACGGACTTGACAAAATCAATATGTGGTTACGAATTCATAAGCTCTCTCTAAACATGGATACCATATAATTTATCGCTTTTGTTGATGTTCTAAAATTAGTGAAATTAATAATTATACCGTATCGACTAGTGACTCACAAAGAAGAGAACTAAATTCACCGTATAGTGAGAATAAACAAAATAAATGCCACCCACATGAGACATAAAGATTAGACGAAATTTTCAAATAGATGTTATCTTTCCCACTCATTATTTCTTGATAGTCATAAACATACGTAATATCTATAAACGCAAATAAAAAAATGGTTAATAAATCAAAAATTTATTATGTAACACGTTACTTTGGATCACAAAAGTATACTCATATAAATTGCACATCATCGATATATGTGAGTTACACATATTCTATAAAAATATGGTTTTAATTCATCCGCCCCTATTATTAATTAACCTCATTTGATATTGTCATATAATTGATGCTCTTTAAGAAAATAATGTTTGAAGATTTTAAAATTTAATTTTCACAATACTGAAAATGATAAAGATTATGTAAAAATCGACTAAATTAAATGTTCAAATTGTGCACCGTTGGCTGCCTGACAGTAGCCAAGATGATTAATAAATTCTTTTTGGACATTATCAATAACTTCAGGAGGTATACTGTAACAATTTTGTGTAAACATTGTATATATTTAACTTTTCATTAATATTAAATTTTAGTTTTTGATTGTTTTTCATTAAAACATAAAAACTGAAATCATTTCATTGTCTAATGAATAAAACAAAATATGCTCCAGTGAAAAACCTTAGAGTGTCTATTTTTACAATTATGACGTAGACGACAATACCGATTGGGCAACCTCGAATTTTAATTTCATAAACATATTACAGTTTTCTTTTTGCGGTCGGAAGTCAGAAGAAGTGTAACTAAATTCCATTTGTTAATGCATAAATTACTGAACTAGGTACTTTAAGTATAAATTGAAATAAAAAATGGANTTTAAAAAAATTGTCGATGACGTCATATCTCGAACAACGATGACGTCACAAATATGGGTCGTATGTCAAAAAGTGACTTTTTTAAAAACAAAATCGACGTGCCAGGGGATTTTTTCGAAAACTTCTCAATTTAAAAAATAATGAATTTATTCGTTACTTTTCGAAAGCACTGTAGATTGAACAGAGAAAACTTGATAAATTTTGTATGATTAGTGGGTTCTATAGCAGAAAAGCAAGATTCTCATTGTCAGTAGGCAATATCCCCATAGGAACATTTATTAGTAATAATAAGGCAAGTAAAAAATAAATGAAAATATGTAATCTTTGCTCGTAGCCAAGAAAACTAATTAAGCACACTGCAACCAAAATTAAGCAGCTTTATTTAATTATAAGGACAAAGTACAGTTAGACTTTGATCTAAAATAACGAACCTGCGTATATAATCAATCAAACCAGTTACTCTCTGTCGAAATCTTTCTTTGACAATCATTTCCATCATATCTATAATAGTAAACAGCGTAAGAATAATAAATTAAGATTTGATTTTCGTCTAGACTCGTTCATCTGGACCCATTTTACGAAATATTCATTATCAGTGATTGACGGTACCACTCGTAGTTGGGTGGATTTTCTTTTTTGAATACAATGTTGGTGCCATTGATAAGATAAAACAATGGTCTTATTTACGACACTCCATTTTTCCTCATTATTCTTTGCAGTATTATTCAGTGAATTGAATTGCATATTGTTTTGATTTTCCGCAATGTATAGCAACTTGCTTGATTTTGTGATTCAGCAAATTATTCTGACAAACTATCTCTCTTTACATTTTATATATGGGAGCAGAGATTGTAGGTAATTGTATAGATAATTATTATATATTCTTTTCTATTGACCCAGAGTCACTTGGTTGATATTTTAAAATACGCTTCACGAATGTTTCTCCTATGTTTTAAACGATTCCAAAGTATTAACCCTATTTGGTTGATTGGCAAATATCTAACACTAGAAGAAAGGTTTAAAGAGCTATAGTTTCAGTTTTATAGATTAGCTACTGTGATTGGATTAATAATACTAGAAGCAACTTAGGCCATATGGAGTAGTTTACAATCGGAGATTATGTCAATTCCTCTCTAAGGAATGTAAACAAATAAAGTATAACACTGTCAACTATTATGGAATTTACCTTGACATTTGCGCGTTATGATGTAGAAACAACTACCCTGCTGTCTAAAGTTCCGTTCAGCATTAAATTATATCCTCAATATCTAATAAGCAGCTAAGATCATATTACTCTTTGTAAACGGTGTCACCTATAAGTACATTCGTATAAAAATGATGATGATAATGATGATCCACTAATAATGGATTCAGTCATTTTAATTACAAACAGTAAGTTCCTGTAGTCTTGATGGTCTCAACAGATGTTGATAGTACCTTTGCAACCATTGACATAAGTAATTTGAGATTCAATATTGACACAACAGTTTCAAAAAATGTCAATTGAGATCATTTTCTAAAATCCTATCTTATAAAAAGAAACTATTACGAAAATTATGGAAACCACTTATTTACTACACAATTTTATTCATTTACAAGATTTATTAATTTGTTCTGAAACATATATTCAGGATAATCATCTAAAACAAACGAGGACCCTGATGGGTATAGTGAAACAACAATATAAGATTTCTTAAATTCTTGGCTTAATACTGTAAAATTTAATTTTTAGATATTGTTTTATAAGCAGATTTTAATACACATGTAAATTAAAATTTTTAAATAACATCCAATCTAGTTAATATTCAAATTACTAAGTTAAGGATATAATCAGTAAATTGTTGGGCACTTTTTAGTTAAAACAGAAATACCATTGCACTGACACAAAGACTGATTTCTATCGCTGATATCTGTTCGTATATTTTTATCGACCCCGAATTCATTTTTGGCAATATTTACATTTCACATTGAGATTCACCCCATTGGTTTCCGCTTATATGGCAATAATAGTGTGTTTGGATCGAGTCGATGGGGAGACATGTTTTATTTTACAATCATTTATCTTAACCTCGCAACAATGAGCTGTCAGAAAAGGGATGACACGGACACCTCAACCCCTGTACGCCCCAAAAGTCGATCGCGCTTTAGGGGAGAGAAACATTTTCGTCGTGCACAATTGTCAAAGTTTAATAGAAATTTAATTTGTATTTAGCGTTTCGTTTAGAGAGTTGAATTTAATTCTGCTGGCAGGAAACCATGTGTTGTATATAATAACCAGTATTCTCATCAGCAAGTAGTCAATAGAGAAGTGTCACAAGGACCTGCTTTAAGTCTGTTGTTTTTCACGATTTATATCTCTCAGTTTGAACACTTGAAAATTGAAGTTGAAACATTTCCATCACTCTACAAATTATACCTTCACACTGATGACACACAGCTATATTATAATGGAAGAAATTGTAATGTAAGAACCTAATCAGAGTTAATTAATGATTTACATTCTCTTTTAAAAATTCCAACGATTTTAGTAGTCGATGACATCGGAATTCATGATCTCATTGCACCATAACACCGTAACACGTTATTTAAACGATTGTTATAGCAAAAACACTTATTGCCCAGTTAAGGAAGTAATGTTACGTTTTTTTCAGTATAGATGCAAAGAGGAAAACCCCTGATGACTGTACCATAAATCTATACATATATTACAAATCATGGGTTTACAGGAGTTTGCATACTCCTGATTAAGAGAATACGGAGTTACAGCAGACTCAATGTCTCGGAGTTTCAAGACAATACATCCTGGCACATCCAGGGCCATAGGCTCATGTCATATTTCAGACCCCTGATCCATTTATCCACAGAGTTTCGTAATCATGTACGTCCTCCTTTGTCGAAATTTTCCATGACCGTTTTACATAAATACAACTGAATCATTTCATTAATACAGCACTCAACTTCTTTCTTCAAGACATGGGTTGTCGTGGTCTTGTTGGCATAAACCTTAGACTTTAAAAAACCCCAAAGAAAAAAGGCCAACGGCGTTAAATCACATGATCTGGGCGGCCAATTCTGATCACCAAAACGGGAAATTACACGACCAGGAAATGACTCATGCAGTAATTGAATGGTTTCTTGGACTGTATAGCTTGTAGCACCATCTTGTCGTCTACATACACATATTGCAATTTAGGCACAAAAACTGGATTATGATGTCTCGATGGCGATGGCTGTTATTTCCTGATCAGCGGCATTTTCATAAAAGAATGATCTGATTATGCCTCCAGCCCAAAATCCGAACCAAACAGTGACCGTGGATGCATTTGTTTCTCAACGATCATTTATGGATTTTCTGCGACAATTTTGTCGATTAACCAAACTATCAAGATGTAAATGAGCCTCATGGCTGAACATAATTTTGTCCTAAAAGTCAGTATCCACTTATTGTTGTTCCATAATCCATTCAATGAACTCTCTTCGCTCTGCGTGGTCATTAGGCTTCGGCTCTCGAGTCAATTTAACTTTGTAAGCATGAAGATGCAAATCTTCGTAAAAATACGCTGGAGAGCTTCTCGAAATGAAAAGAAAGAAAGAAATAAACTTTATTTAAATAGGAAAATACCTAATATACACAGTATCACATGTAGCATATATCTATAATTCTATTAAAATGCAATATACAATTATTATATGATAACATAAAATTTAACATGTGTACAATTTGCTATATAATTATTTTATAAAATCACGAAGTTTATGTTTAAATACATTTAAAGAGACATAATTTTTAATATCTATTACTTGGCAAGGAGTTAAATTCTTTGAAACTTTTATAGGAAATAGTTTTTTGCGCGGATGCTCTTTTTGCATTATTCAAATATAAGCAATTTACATTTCTGGTATCATAATTGTGTATTTCTCTAACATATTTTATAAACGGCTCGAAATAGGAAGGTAATTGATGATTGATTATTTTAAATAAACACTAGTGCTAAATATTTCAAACGTAATTCTGCAGACATCCATTCCAACACGTTAAGCATTAAATATATGGGAGTACTTCTATTGCATCGTAACATATTTCTCATTCCTCTATTTTGCAAAATTTGAAACTGTTTTTGCATGTTACTGTCAAATAAATAATATAATATAATAAATTATAATATACTTGAACAGTAGTCAAAATGTGGTTGGATAATTTTTTTATAAACAGTAATATTTGTTATAGTCGATAAATGTTGTGAAACTCTTGGAAAGAAAAAAGTGTTTTTGTTATTTTATTTTTTATATATAATATATGATCTTTAAAACTTAATGTATTATCTAGATAGAATCCCAAATATTTAATATTTTTTACAATTTCGATATCGGTGTTGGCAAATGATATTTTTAAGTTAT